>NW_006241024.1:0-2091 GCF_000226075.1 Solanum tuberosum
TTTCAATCTTTTTCAAGATTCTTCTTCAAGGTAAGCCCTTCTCCAAGAATTTATTTCTTTCAAACTCAAATTCCTCCATACAATTATGAATCACTAATGAAAATTATAATTCTTGGTCATAAAGATTTCAAGAAACTAATTCAAGAATCTCAAGAAATGTTTTCTTGATTGTTCTCCTTCAAGTTATGGTTTCAAGGTTTCTAATTAAGTTTTTTTTTCAAGATTCTTCAAGAACCTTGTTCTTCCAGGTGTGTAAGGCTATCATAGTGTTGGAACTAGTTTTTCCACACGCCCTACATCTACCTTCAAATTTGTAAAAGAGTAATCTAGGATTCTATCCCTAAATTTGAGTATTTTTTAGATAAGTTGATTTTGAGTTCTTGAGTTTGTGTTTCTTTTGAAATTCTATTCCTAATTATTGAATTGTTATACGTTATGCATTAAAATTCTTGAGTTGATTCGTTCATGTCTATATTTCAGCATGAACCCTCTGAATTGAGTATTTTTTAGAGGAGAAATATTGTTGAGTTATGAGTTTCAAATTCCTGAGTCCTTGAGTTCTTGAGTCTTGAGTTCTGAGTACTGAGTTTCCTTATTGCTATTAAGATCCCTGAGTTGAGTCGTTCATGTCCATAATTTCACATGAACCTTATCATTTGGGTTATAAATTTTGAAAATCTTTTTTAAAGCCAACACTTGAGTTCTAAAACTGAGTTTTGAGAAAAGTAAAAATGAGTTTTCAGAAAAGAGTTTCTAAAACATGATTAGTGTGACAATCGAGTATGCCATCAATGTATGCAAGGGTGGATCTAGGAAGTCCTAAGGGGTGTCACGGGACACTGCTTCATCGGAAAAATTGTTATATATATATGTATGTATGTATGTATAATTAAGACAGAAAAAGAAAAAATATATATAAAATACAGTGTTAAATCTTGACATAAGAGGTCGTGTAGCATTATTGGTTTAGTGTATCATTTGTTGTGTGTAGGTCGTGAGTTCGAACCTGGATACTGTTTCTTTTTCTTTCTTTTTTTTCCATTTTTTCTTTTCTTCCTTTGCTTTTAATTTTTTCTCTTTTGATATTTTATGTAAAAATAAATATGTAGCACTATTATATTTGGTGAGATTATTTTCAAAAATGAAAATCTATTCATAAATAACTAAAATGTTTTTGTTTATAAATTTTATTTTTTAGTAAAGATATAATATTTTATGTGAATTGTGTTAATATATATAAGGTGACACCGCTTGCAAAAAATCCTACGTACGCCACTGAATGTATGAGCAAAATGGTATCTAGATATACAATCAATGTTTATGCAGTATGACTTCCCTAGTCATGAATGATCATATTAAAATATGATTTTGCTATGTTTTTTTAAAGAGTTTTCAAGTATGAATTTAGTAAGAGTAAAAGGGGACTATGTATTCCCAGATGTATCAATTTTTACATTTATAAAAGATAAACTGAGATTTCTAAATGAGTTATGATTTTAAAAGATATTTTAAGAGCAGTTACCTCTTTTAAGAGGGTAGCTTGAGCAATTATCTTAAACCAGAAGAAGAGTTATGTTTTTAAACATATGTGCATGAGTATATATTATTGGGAGTAGGATTGAGCACCAATATGGGGACGAGTTCAGACAACTCAAAGTCCTTATAAACCATGTATGCCAACATGGATAAAGGGTCATACTTTTTAGATGATTCCTTATTGCTTTTCAAGCATAGCTTAGTGGATTCACTTAGTTGAGGTGTTCTATACCCCAGCAAGGTATAGGAAAGTTTTGGCAGCGTGGGCGAGACATTGTATCATCACCTAGCTCATAGTGATGGGTGTCGGTTAGAGAATCTCCCAACAAAGTTAAAGTGTATTTTTATATATCACTTATTATGTTGAGTTCATAGATGAGAAAGTATTTTGTAAAGCTTTAAATGATTTAACTCCTTTATTTCTTTGCATTCAGCTTGAGTACATTGTTATCTATTATTGTCCTTTCTTTCAGTTATTTGTTATCCAACCATATTACATACTCGTGAATTATATATACCGATGTCATTCGACTTGCATCCTTTTATGATGCAGAT
>NW_006241025.1:0-2090 GCF_000226075.1 Solanum tuberosum
AAAATTTATACATATTGTAGAATATTCAGGCATAAGCCTAAGTAAAATGAAAGCAGACATAATGAAAAGCCAAATAGAATTCCTAGGAATACAGATAAATAAAAATGGAATAAAAATGCAAACGCATATAGTACAAAAGATAATTAACTCAAATGAACAACTAGATACAAAAAAGAAATTATAATCATTTCTAGGATCAGTGAATCAAGTAAGAGTATACATACCAAAATTAGCAGAGAATCTAAAACCATTACAACAAAAATTAAAGAAAGATATAGAATACCAGTTTGATAAAAAAGACCAAACACAAATACAAAAATAAAATTATTATGTAAGAACCTACCTAAACTATATTTTTCGGATGAAAACAAAAAATTTACTTATATAGTAGAATCGGACGCCAGTGAAAAAAGTTATGGAGGAATCTTAAAATACATGTATGATGAAGAAAAGATAGAACATCATTGTAGATACTATTTAGGAACATTTACTAATACATAAATAAAATGGGAAATAAATAGGAAAAATTATATTCAGTATATAAATGTTTATTATCATTCGAACCATATATTGTATATAACAAATTTATTATAAGGACAGATAACACACAAGTAAAATGGTGGCTAACAAGAAAAATACAAGATTCAGTAACGACAAAAGAAATAAGAAGATTGGTAATAAATATATTAAGTTTTACATTTACTATTGAAGTAATAAAAGCTGATAAGAATGTTATTGCAGATTACTTATCAAGATAAAGCTACTCATATTGAGAAAGAAAATACAATTGAAGAGATACTCAAAGCTATTACTACACTTTGTATAAAAGTGGACATTATGGACAATGAGATACAAAAGCTAAAGACTAATGAAGATAATCTGAAGTCTAAAGATAATACAGGTCAGTAGCATTAATGTAAAAATGCGGAGCTAAGTCGATCGGAAGACTTTAAAATTCAGAGCTAAAAGGTGACGTTGGGAAACACCTTAAAACCCATAATGTTTGTTTAAATATAGCTGCAGGTATGAGCAAACAAGTTAGTGAAAAACAACATAAGAATACAAACTTAAACCAGCTATTTGAATACCATTTACTCCGAGAACACCAAGAAACACATTGACTATGGAACCACAAACCTCTACCTATGCAGATAGCCTACAAAATGAGAAAAAATTATATAACCATGTCACGAGAATATATATTGAAAATATATACAAAATTCAAACCTATTTAAACTGTAATCCTAGATCCACCACAACTAAAGAACCAAGTCAAGACTACCTAACCCAAAAATTACAAGGTTATAACAAGTTAATCGCACAGCCAAAAACTAACGCCAATTTAGTAAGGACATGTTACAATTATGGACTATTAAATACCGTATACACATACGACGGAGAAGAAATAAGTGGAATACCAGAACTACACAAGGCATTCATCACATATAAAAGAGTTACCAAGGGAAATTTATTTTATGTAAAGTTTTAGACAGCGCCAGTGGAGATATTATACGAAGAGATAAAACCCCCAATTCAAGTTATTAAAATAGGACTAACCAAAGATATGATTATACCTGAAGATATTGGACAATAGGAAGAAATACAAAAAATAGAGAAACCAAGTTTTTATTCCAATAAAAGAATAATTGGTATATCAACTATTACACAAGAATTAGCAAACAATTATTTGAACGAAAATGCTATATGGAGTTACTACTCTAGAGATCAGTTAATGATATATTCAAATTCGAGAGAACTAAGAAGAACAGATATGGATGAAGTCCAGCGATGGATTTTATCATTATTAAAACCAGAAGAAAGACCTACGACAAGAGCACTCAAAGCAGGATTTATTTCGCCAGAATTATTAACCAGATATTGCAAGCTAATTGGACACAAATACCCTGATCATCTATGTTCAAAATGTAATGGAGAAGACAACGTGATTCCCGATGTCCAGCTAGAATAAAGTCAAAGAGATATGAAGACAAAGAAGACAGGGACAAAGAAGATAAAGACAACTAAAGAGATAAGGCAATGAAGATATATTTGGCCAAAAAAAGCCAAAAGCAAATAGTGAATAGTACTAT
>NW_006241026.1:0-2090 GCF_000226075.1 Solanum tuberosum
TTTTAATTATTCTAAAAGTCATATACTAACTATGTTACATATATATATATATATAAAAAATTTAAATCCAGCGAATTCACACACTAACCATCCTGCAAAAACAAACAAACAAATTTAAAAGCATTAAATTTTATTTATTTATTTATTTATTCAATAAAATCAACAAAAAGTAACATTTTTCTATAATTATTAATGACTATATATATATTCGTGTTAATATTCAAGAAGAAATTAAACTCAAACACATCAATACGTATAGTCAATTACGTGGGAGGAGAATTTGATAGACATTGACTGTGAAAGCATAATTGAATCTGTGGCAAGTTCTCATACATAGCCTTTATTGATTTGATGGAACTATTTGTATATCTCACTTCCTCTGTTTGAAATTTATCAGACAATTCAAAATTATTTATACTGTTTTAAGAGGAAAGAAATATAATCATTCTTCATTATCCCTATCCCTTCTTCAATATTTATCCATTGACTAACGTATTAACATTCATATTTTTTAAGTTTATAAATTAGTAATTACTTTAACTACACAATTTAAAATTTAAAATTATAAGGGAAGTTATGTTTGATTTTTTTCCCTTGATTTTCTTTAAATTATTCTTTTTTAGATTTTATATTAATTTTTGCAGTTCATTTATAAATAATTCAAAATATTTATTATTAATAAGATAATAATTTCCCACAAAAAAGGAAACACACATGTAACTAATTACTATTAAAATTTGAATTTTAAAAAACTGTAAAAAGTTAAAATAATAGTAAAAACATGATAGTTAAACATTTTTTTATTTTCAGATTTTAATTTAAATTATAAAATCTTCTAAAATTACAATTTTAAGATAGAACAAAAGTAGAATAAAAGTAGAATTAACTACCGGTGTAACTTTTTCACTTTCCTTTAATGATTTCTGAGTTCCTGCAATCAAATATATATTAAAAGAAATTTCTAAAAGGGAGCATTGTCAATAGAAACTCAAATGGTCATATTACTCATATAATTAGTGATAAAAACCTTTTAAAAACTATAAAATTGAATTGCGGATCACTATCATAAATTTATAAAATACTAATTTACTGTGATGACCCATTAATTCTCCAATAACACAATGTAATTTATATTTCTTATCATAATTATCAAGTCTCTTTTTCTTTCAAAGCAAACATCATCATTAATTGATCTATCCCTTGTTTGATATTATGAATTTTTAAAAATATAAAATTAAAATTTCATAGCCATATAATTGAAATAGTAAAACAACGGATTTCAACAATATCCTGAAGCGCCAAAATTGGCATCAAATTATACACATATACAGGTAAAATAAATGTGTTAAAAAAATATAGACTAATAAATAAAATTCATAAAAAGACATAAACCCTACTTATCAATTATTTTTAATTCATACAACTAAGAATAAATTTTCAAAGAGCAATTAAGAATTAAGAAAATTTGATCATAGAATTTTATACATAAACTCATATATACAGATACATAAAGGGAGAAATCTTACTCATTAAATTTGCCAAGAAATGACTTTTTCGGATATTGGGATTTCTGATTCCTTCTTTTTTGTTGTTCTTCTTGTTGATGATTTTGAAGATTGAACAACTTCTACATTTGTTGCTTTTTTTCTTTTTTTTCTTTTTTATTTCACTAACAAAATCAGAATCAGAATCAGAAGGAGTTTCTACAATTTTCCCCTTCTTCTTCTTTTCCTTTTGAATTGCCGGAGTCACCCTTTTCTTTGCTTCGTTTTTTTTCTCATTTTGATCCTTAAAGTGAGAGGAACCACCCTTTTGCCGGAGTTTCAACATTTTTTGGCGGCAGGGTTTGAGTCAATATATTGAAAGTTGAAGCATGTACTTCATCCGTAGAAGTTCCTTCAACTAATCGAGGACGCTTTCGAGGTGTTTCAATGGTTTTCTTCCACATGATGATGATGAGAAATGGAACGAGAGGGGTGATTGTGAAGTTGGGGTAGTGGGGCGGTGAGAAAGATGGGAGGGACGATTGTGAATATAGGTAGTGGGGTGGTGACAAAGATGGGAGGGACGATTGTGAATGTGGGGTAGTG
>NW_006241027.1:0-2089 GCF_000226075.1 Solanum tuberosum
TCTAACAAATTTTCGAAAACCCAAAATCTCTCTTTTTTTAAAAAAAAATCCTCCCTCAACCAAGAACAAGAAGAGGGCATTTACAGAAAGGGAATTGGGGGGGAAAAGGTAGAATAGGAATTAGAAAATCAATTCCCCAAAATTCAAAAATTTCAAGGGCCAAGGAGCTGCTCGTTGTACAAGATTTCAGCCAAATCCCACTAAATCCGGACGAACGAATTAGTGTGGACGGCTTCGATCAAGTCCACCGCCCTTTCGATCGACGTGGCGCCATCTTGTAGCCACAAGGTCGATGGGACGCGGCTGGTAGGGTTGGAACGGTTTGGTGAGGGCAGACGCCTGCTTCTTTCCGTGGATTCCGCCGTTTCAGCCGCTGTTGCTTTGACGTTTTGGACTGCTTTGCTGAAGAAGAAGGAGAACTAGGTGGGGTCAATATTGTTGTGTATACGTATGTATTGAGTTGATGGGTTTTGGTATTGCTGAGTCTTTTTTGGGAATAAGGAAATGGGTCGGGTTGAGGGTAATGGGCTGGACAGTGATATTGTTGTTGTACGTATGCTCTTGTATTATTGGAAAAATGGAAAAAAAGGTTGTGGGCTGCTGGGTCAATTTGGTATCCAGTGGGAACAAAATGGAATTGGATTGGTTTTAGAGGGAAATGAGTGGCCTGTTGGAAAATTAAAGAAAAAGAGGCCCAAAGTCTTGGTGAGGTATAACTAAGTGAATTAACAACTTAGCCAAATCGAATTAATTTGCAAATTCGGCTAAAACTTAAATAGAACGAATTAGTATAATTAATTAATGAGCTTCTTAATTTTAACGAAATAAAATAATTAACTTAATTATAAACTAACTAATTTAAATAACTCGAAATTATAACTATAATTTAAACTAAACTAATTTAATAAAATACTTACTAAAAGTTTAAAATCTTTTTGAGATGATTTTCGCAATGCTTATAAAATATACTAATTATATGCAAATTATATAAAACATATATATTACATAAAAATGATAAAATTGATTAAAAGTAACTTTGAAAAACATTTTGAACTTTACAAAGTCAATTATTTCAAATCGTTTGGAATTTAAGAAACTCGATGATTAATATATATTGTGGAGGTCCAAAATTGGGTGTCAACAACATATATTACCACTTTTAATATTTATATCATATATTTAAAAAAAATTAATCAGATACACTAATCCCTTAAATAAGGAATTGAATAATTATCTACTCCTTAATTAATGGTCCATATCCATTAACAAGTCAAATCATCTTCTTCTTTTTCACATATCGCCGTTTCCTCCGTAAGCCCATCCCTCCTTCTTCCTTAATCATTCTTTTCTCTCTTTCTTCCTTCATCCTCTCAATATATGTTTGCATGTTCAAATCAACATTATACATATAGGTTTGTTTCGATTATTTTATTATTCTCACTTATTTTGATTTTGTATCTGAGTTAGAGTTCATAATGTTCTAAAGTTCAATTTTATAGAATTTTACAAATTAGGTTTTATAATTTTTGATTTTGTTGTTTCTCGGACACTTTAATGGTTGAACATTCTCAAAATCGGATGATTCTCGTCAAAGGTACTATAGATTAACAATACTATACTAAATCAAACAACTTTTATTTACTCATTTTCACTCATTAATTTCTCATTGTAGGGACTGACTCTTCATCCGCCAACATTCAAGTCGAAAATAGATCTAAGTATAGGAATGACTCAATCAAGATGAAGAATTACGCCAAGCTTTAATTAAGAGAAAAAAATACACCATTAGATGCACATCAAGTGCAACAATGTTGGATACACATCAGGTGTACATGTATCTAGTTAAGAGTCCATGTATCTGAGTTAAGATTATATGCATCTATGAGAACAAATTTCAGATTCTTAAAGAAAGGAAGAATTTTGAATTTTTAACTTTTTTTGGATTAATGATAAGACAAATACTCCACAGTCGTGATTTGTTCCTAAATTCGTGTGTTTCAATTACATTTCATATTTAGATACACATAAATATATGTGCATTTACTATGTATCCTAGATACATGATTTTGAATATAATGTATGAAATTGA
>NW_006241028.1:0-2088 GCF_000226075.1 Solanum tuberosum
TCCGCGCAACGCGCGGGTACGAATACTAGTATATATAATAGGAGAGGTGATAGTGATTAGGTGTCAGCACCACAATTAATCTCACATTTTTTGCTTTTAAAAATCAATTAACAATTAATTATATACACAACAATCCGTGAAAAAAATTCAAATCAGTTTTAAATATACACGTGTCATCTTCTTAGTTATTCTCTCTTTTTACATTTAAAATAATAAATTATTAAAAAAAATATAAACATTTGTCATCATTTGGAAATATGTACGTGTCAACTTTTTAATTTTTAAAAATATTTTACTCTTATTAAGAAGTGGGAGTTGGGATAGGACGAACAGTGCAATTACATATTGTACCCAAGGTTTTCTTAGTTGTACTGTAAGCGTGTACTTATTTATTGGTTATGAATCAACTTTTACTTTTCAGAGGCCTTTTTGCTTAACACGTGTTCTTTTTTTCCTGCAAACTATGCGTATACCAAAGCACTTGCCGCTTTTCCTAATACCCAGATGGCCACTTTTTCTCTCTCCAACTTTCTGTCTTTTCCCTCTTTGCCTTTTCACTTAGATCAATTGTTTTACAATTACAACTCTCAAATCTATGTTTGTCTAAAGGTAAGATCGTTTATGATTAATGTTCGTGGTAATGGTAAAATTTGTGATTTTTTCTTTCAAAGATTTTGGTTGTCTTATTCTTTCTCACCTCTGTTTTTCCTAATTTTTGTTTCTACGGATGTAGTTTCTGTTGGAAATTTTGAATCCAAATCTTTGGCGATTTTCTAATTGATTTTTGATTAGTTTATTGTCAATTTTTTTTTACCTGCATGTTCTACTTTAGGATCCCTCAAATTGAGAGGACTGGTTAAAATTTAATAGGGAACTCCATTAGTTTAGTTTGATTGTGATTCTAAATTTCAAGATGGAGCTTGTTATATTGAGATGCTGAGAGTCTGTTTCCATTTGTTATCCGAGAATATTAAGCTTTACTCATTATTTGAGATGCTAAAAGTTTGAATTGAAGAAATTGTGGATTTGTTATACCGCGTATGCTCTCATGTATGGTGGTGCCCAGAATTTTTTTGCCTTTCTTCACTGGTTTTATACCTATTACTTCTAAATTTCTTTGAATGCTTGTGCCTTTTTGCTTTAATTTTAGTTTTTTACTCTTTCAGATAATCTCTTGCTAGATATATACATGCATGTCATTATGCCTGAGCTGCACATCATCCCATTTAGTGCCTTTTCCCCATTTTTTCTTATAATTTGCTCTTTGAGTTTGAAGCTCACTCTACTTAAGCCTAAGATACTTGCAATGTTGCAGAGGTACAACTTTTTGTAGTTGACTTCGTACTCCATCTGTTCACTTTTATGATATAGAAAAGAATGTTTTTCTTTGGATTTGTGTTGTAATCAGTGAAGCCAAATGGCGAGAAAGTCCGGAGAATCAGATAGAGAATCAGATTCCAAAATCTAATTTTGGAAGACGATGAGGTATTTTCACGTATAGTAATGACATCTAATTTTCTTTGCATAATTATATTACTTCCTCACATCTCTCAAAAAGCTATTAAACTTTACATGAGAAACAAATTAGGATAGTTGTGTATGGTGATGATATTGGACATTATGCAGATAAGCTTCACATACAAATTTATCGGTGCAGACGAGATTCAACTAGACAACACACATAGATCCTACTTATTCACAAGCAATGAAGTCATCAACTGGTACCGACTTTTTACTCTTAACTCTCTAGATTTAATATGATTTGAATAGCACATTGAATAATTTATTTCGTGTGATGATAGGGAAAAAAAAAAGATATACTTTCAAGCCATACATTGGGCAGCTTCTCCAGGTCATCCACCCCTCTCATCGTGATTTCTGTTCACCAAAAGGTTATCCCCATTGCAGAAATTACATCACAAACTTCTATGAGTTTCACAGATATATACACTTGCTCAACTTATTCATGGAATAGAGTAATATAGACGTAATTTTCATTTTCCTCTGCAATTGGAGTTCCCTACATTGTGATAAAAATGCTAATATCAAATGATATAGAAAAGTTTTGTGTACTGAAATATTTGGGTT
>NW_006241029.1:0-2087 GCF_000226075.1 Solanum tuberosum
TGTTGTGTTTCCAAGTCAAGAACAAAATAAACAGGATATTTGTGATCAGAGGCCTGGGTAAAATATAGAAATTTCAGGAAAACAACAAAAAATCAACTTTAATCAATTCAGCAATGATGCATTTAAGTCACCTGTCATGGACAAAAATTGCTATATCGCAATCTGCTAAAGCATCCAATTGCTAGATAGAAGCTTCTTCACTTCATCTTCTGGTATCTCTCGTAGCACAAGAGATTTTTTAGCCCCCTGCCAACGTACAGAATAGCTGTTCTTATGCTAATGACAATTTTAAGAATCTGATTAAATTGCAGAGAACAGAAAATCCAACTACTACCAGACACGGTAATACGTAACCTGAAGAGAGGCCATTGCATCCAAACAACATTAGGATCATAAAAGAAATTATTTGAGGTATTGCTTGTATACATGGAAATTTTCACCTTATTAATTAAATTTTATGTACCTTTTCAGTAAAATAAACATAGGATCTCAATTGTTACCAGTTTCAAAAAAAAAAAACATAGGATCATAAAGTACATAAAAAGCATTTTCAGTAGCCAGGGTGCTCTTTACTATAAGTTCTTCAATATGGAGGTTAGGTTTATGAAGAGATCGCAAACTGTAAGACAGAATTTGGTGTTTAAAGGAAAGAAAAACTTGCATAATATACAATATTTTAGGGTACTTATATGTGGGACATCACAAACAAATGCAACTTGAGGTGTTGTTAAAAACACTCCTTGTTTCTGAAGATCTGCACTCTACCTACGTTTTGAAAAACCATAGAACAAACCTCCACTACAATAGCATACGCACTTTATATAGTGTTAAAACTGATGACTGCATGCTGAAGAATATATCCAAAAACTACCTTGTAAATTAAGAACCTAAGGAACGTGTTATTGGTAACAATAAGAACTGTAAACATATGTAGAAGTTCATCTATATTTACAATATTTATCTTAATTGTGTTCAAACTTTCCTCCTTACTAGGGTAGGATTGTTGTAATCATGAATCGGAAAGGAGTATAATTACATCAAATTGGAGGGAGGTCAATGTATTTTTACCTGCAAGATATATTGAATTTTTTTCGTTATCCTACACGTGTGTTTGATTAATTCCTCCAATTTAATGAAATCATATCGTTTATTTGAGAAATTGTGGCCAATCCCCTCTAATCCTCAGAATCAGTAGGCTTTACCAATATCAGTTTCAGCACTCATGACAGCCCCAACACTTGAAAGAAAGACAAGGTCAAACTCCTGGTGAACTCCAATAAAAACATTTTGCCTCCCAACTGCCAAACGAGGTCCATTGGTCCCAAACAAATTTTACTTTTTGGCTTCAATGTCCTTAATCCTTATCCTCTATAACCAGTTTTTGTCTATTTACCTGTGCATTTCGACACTACCTCAATCGTCAGAAAGCATATATTTCGTAACGGTTATAACTTATATTCCTCAACAACAAACTGCAAAGTGGATATAATTACATAGAAACATGTTTCCCCACCACCATATATAATTAGTAAAAATTTATGACATCTTAGAACAACTCAGTTTCAGTGATCTTTCACCAGTCAAGGTTATTTTAGCACGCTGTCTTGCAAGACCTTTCCAGATTTACAGTACCCATCACTTTTTTTAGTAACAGTGTTGTCTAGAGCCAGCTTGCGCATTTACACGACCTATCATTTAGGGGTGTGCAAAAATCGAACCGACCGATAAACCGAACCGATAAAAGTGTTATTGGTTTATTGTTATTGGGTTAGCGGTTATTTAATGGTTTTACAAAAAAAAATTATTGGGTTATCAGTTCCTTATTGGTTTTTTAATATTGGGTTATTGGGTTAACCGATAACCCATTAAGAATATAATTATTTACTATTTTAATTTTTAGTTATACATATATATAATATATTAAACAAAAAATATTAATATAATTAGTAGCATATTAGACTAAAACTATAAAAACTCTACGCAATAATTAACACTACTTAACAGTTAACTCTCCTCTCTACTTTTAGTTATTTAACCTTTAGGTTCTACGGAGTATTACTTATTTACTTTAGTTAGTTTATAATTGA
>NW_006241030.1:0-2087 GCF_000226075.1 Solanum tuberosum
GGTGAAAAGAAATTGTGGTATGTACAGATTTAGAGAATAGGGACATATGTATTATTTCATAGATGATTTAGTCGCTTCCAACGAAAAACCCAACAACTTACAATTATACTTTTCTGATCATGAGAATGAATTGGCTAGCAGAATGGCCAAAAACCCCCAAACTATTAGAGGCAAGGCTAATGACAAAAAGGGTCTTAAGAAGTCATGGTACTTACTCCCTCTGTTTCATCTTCGATTTACTTAAACTAATACTCATTATTATATAATTAAAGTTTAAAGTTACAATTTATGAGTGCAGTAATTTTAATAGCATCAATTATTGAGCTTTTTATTGGTAAAACAAAATGCATACTAAAATACTTTAGCAGTACAAAAAGAAATATCTATTCATAATATCTTGAGATTGTTTCCTATTAAGCTATTCAAAGAAGGAAACAGTGTGATTGACTTGTCTTTTTGTTTACCTATTTGGATTAAAATAAAGATATTCTCCTTCGCTCCACATTATCATTTTACTTAACAAAAGAAACAATAACTTGTGTACCGAAAGAGGTACCATTTTCTCATGAATTTATCTTGAGTTGAGATTCTTTGGTCAATTCTATCCAATTTTGCTAACAGCAGTCCATTTTCAATCTTGAATTGGTTAAAATACAGCAACGGAATTGTGTATTTATTTAAGGTGACAATGTATATTATTTATTAAACTCTTATGTTTTATTGTGCTTTCTATTCTGGCTTTGAAATTTGGGGCTAAGAAAAAGGTTGGGATGTTCATTGTTCAACTAATTTGAGATATTAGACGATGCTATTGATGTAATGAAATTGGAAGATGCTGTAATTCAAAACATGGTAAAGTCTCTGATTTGTATTCACAAGTTGCAATCCTTGATTGTTTTTCATTGTATTGGGTTATTTTTCATAATATTGGCAATTTTGACAAATGTACAATGATTTTAACTCTACTATATACATACTTGGTCACCCATGGAAAAAGTTTGAAAAGATAATTCAACAATTATTTGGAAACCTTTCCTCATGTTGGGAACCAAAATGAGGTACAAGAAGCAATGTAAAGTGTACTTCAAACAGAACTTGAGTTGTACGAGTAGGGTTAAAATAGTAACTTCGCTTTATTCACTCTCTCACCTCTGCTTCTACTCTTTCTTCTCTGGTTGACAACATTGACAGCCATTTTAAACCTTCAACGGAGTTAAACTTTACTTCAGAGTCTCACTCCAACTTCTCAAGTTCTTTCAATTGTTTACCTGGTAAGTATTCTTGTGTGGTATTGACCCTCTTCCCTTGTGAATTTTTACTCTTTTTTTCCCATTATTGTGTTTATGCTTTCCTATTATTCTACTGATTTTTCTTATTTATAGGTCTTCCACAATTTTTCTTGGATTCTTTTGAGTTCTCGTAGATGCCTCTTGAAATACATGCATAATTTGTTTTCAAATATTTTGCAGTTTCTAGCTCTAAAATACTAAAAATATTAGTAGTATTTTATTATCTATATATGATACTTTTTGTAGATAATTAATGGCTTGATGCAGTCGCATGTTTGACGGAATTTCATGTGAAGGTAAGACTTGTGTGTTATGAAGAGAGATTAGTTACAAGAGTTGATTGTTTTGGCAGATGATTGAAGGTGCTAATGAAGTTGAACGGTGGGCTTAGGTGAATAGACATTTTCCCTTATAATATCTTTTTTTCATATGGTATTTTCCCCAAAAAAATATTGAGTAAGAATTTGAGTTACCGAATTCTTTGATGCTGCCATGAAATTAGAAGTGATAACGTAATGCTGAAAATTCAGGGTAAGCTTTCAGTATTGATCTTTTTGTTGTTTGAACTACATTTTTGAAAAAATTGAACTACTAATATAGTAAGTTGAGGTGGTATTCAAAGACAAATTGTTTAAATACAAAGTCAGAATAAGAAGCAGGTTGAATCAGGTGAAAAGGTTCATTTCTGGCTCTCCAATTTCCAAGTCCTTTAAGGTACCATTCCACATTTTCTTAAGAACCTTTAAACTTTTGCTAATGAACCGTGATGTTGGTGTTGCATTTATTTTTAGCAGTTCT
>NW_006241031.1:0-2085 GCF_000226075.1 Solanum tuberosum
GCATTATATTGGAAAATGTCAGGAATAGAACTAGCCCACATGAAGTAAAATATATACAGTTAGATGTAAAAATTTATATGTTTTAACAACAAAACATAAAATAACAGCAAAAAATAAAATAAATAAAATAAAAAGAGAAAATCCTTTTGAAATAATAGTCACAGTCATAGATAATAATGACTATAGTTATAATGAGATTGACAGAGAAGAATATTTAGAAATAGTAAGAGAAAGATTAAACACATCAAAAAGAATAAACTATGAAATACCACAAAAATCATCAAAAATGAGTACCTCAAGAAGAATAGATAAAACCCCACAAAAATCAATAGAAGAAGAAATAAAACCATATCATTACTACATAATGGGAGTAATGGAACAACGAAAATATTTAATATTAATAGATACAGGACAAGAAGAAAACTAATATTACAAGAGAATTAGTTACAGAAGATGAAATAATAACTACTGAACAATCATGCCCTGAACTTTCAAAAGCATTAATATATACCGAAGAAACCACCGGAAAGGAAATAATCATTGGAGGAGTACCAATAGTCCATTTAAGGAGACCAAATTACTATCCCATGTTAAGATGTCCCACATCAGTAGACGGATGAGAATTCGGTCTCCTTATATAGACTTGGACAAACCTAGCTCCCTTCATGAAAAAGGTAAAGACAAATAAATTGAAAAAATATATATACTTGTTATAAAACTTAAGAATAAAAGAACAATATAAAGATGAAGACAAGAAGAATATAAGACAAAATGAACAATATAAGATAATTTTATTTCATTCAAGTGTTCACCAAATCTTCAAGTGTATACAATATGAAGTCTTATGCCTCTATTTATAGTGTAACATAGAGGCATACAAAAGTTTAGTCATTAACATGAATATAATGGGGAGGTTATGAAAGTGAAAGGTTACAAGAATAATGGTTATAAGGGTGGAGGTTATGGAGGTTATGGTTATCTTCACAATGGAGGAAAGTAATGAAGTAACTTCTTGGTGTACATCCATACTATATTATTTTATAACACTCCCCCTTGGATATCCATAGATAATATGCCTCGTTAAAACCTTGTTAGGAAAAAACCCTGTGCGAAAAAAATCCTAGTGAAGGAAAAAGAGTACAGATATCTTTTAATACGCTTTGAATGTTGCCTCGTTAAAAACCTTACCAGGAAAACCCATTTGGGACAAAACCATGGTTAAGGAAAAGAGTACAACGCGTATTTTTCTCCCCCTGATAAAAACTTTACTTGATATCTCGGAGACGATGCATTCCAATCTTATATCACAACTTCTCAAATATTGATGTTGGCAATCCTTAGTGAATACGTTTACAAGATTATCACTTGAATGAGCCTTTGAACGTCTATCTCACCATTTTGTTGAAGATCATGTGTGAAAAAGACTTTTGGTGAAATATGCTTTGTACGATCTCCTTTTATTGTATCCTTCCTTCAATTGAGCTATATATTATTTTCGTATATGGTGGCTGGAATATCCTTTGCCAAAGGAAAATCACATATTTTCTGAATATAATAGATCATGATTCCAACCAAACACACTCCCGACTTACTTCATAGATCAATATTATTTCTGCATGATTTGAAGGAGTGGTTACCAATGTTTGATTCTTTGAATGCCAAGTTATTGTCGTGCCTCCATATGTAAACAAATAGTTCATTTGCGATTGAGCTTTATGCAGATCAAGTAAATATTCTACATCTACATATTCAAATCATTTCTGACTTAGAGATTGATCATTTCAATTTTATTGAAGCTCGTCTTTTCTTCTCAAAGAAAATCACACTTCTTCTATGTGTTGAGTCGCTTGCTTTGTTAGTTTCTTGTCATAACCTGAATGATAATATGACCCTCACATAACTTTTTTTATATGTATCAAATAATCTTCTAGCATTTGCATAACCATCAATCTGTAAGTGCACCAATTGCACTAATACATGACATTTTAAATCATTTTCATGAGGTTGAAAAAAATCTTTCTCTATGTTAAGCAATCTCAGAACCATTGGGTGTGTAACGACTCGGAAAATGATAGAGTGAAACTA
>NW_006241032.1:0-2082 GCF_000226075.1 Solanum tuberosum
CGCTCTTCTGAGCACACTTCTGATACTGATGATGCCCTATGGGCAAGAAAGTGAGAGCAGCAGCATTTGGCAGCGGCCTAGAGTCAGTTGATTATATATGAGGAGCTATGGCAATAGAGGGCCCATCAAATAGGTGTTGGTCTATCTGGTTCGAGGAGCACTACTGAGGGTTTTCCCACTGTTGATAAGGGTTCTACTGATGGCGTTCCTATTGCAGATCCAACGGGTTTTGGGAAATTGTACCCACACGCTTCTTGATAAGCATCGATGCTTATGCGCCATAGGTTTGCTTCACCCTATGTTTTATTTTTCATTTTTTGTGCATTGAGGGAAATTGCTCCAATTTTCCTTTGGGGTGGGGTAAATGGGTTGTGAGTGATAGGGTGAAGTCCGAGTAACCCAACTCATAACCCTTTCTTGGGATTTTCTTGCCTGTGTTATTTTTCCCCAAGGGACTGTTCTACTATTCTGTTGAACCAGCATGTGTAGGATTGTATATGTAGAAGTAGATAGAAAAAATGAAAGTATGATATCATAAGAAGCATGAAATTGAAACCTGTCCAAATTTTTTGAAAATGTGCTAGATCTATAGTTAGAATGAGTTGAATGTGTTCGATCTTCATATGACATGACACGAACCGGTATGATAGCATGCTTAACTAAAACATGACCTCGGTGCTTCAATAATTCAATAATGAAACAATGTGCCAAGAGTGTGTGAGATGATTTTGTATGCTCATGCAGTGTGTGACAATCTAGAACTTGCCCCATTGGTCCTGCTAAGACAATCTAGGCTAGGAATTGAGAAATGATCATAGGCCTTTGTTAAAATAAATCAACTTAAGCCTAAAATGATCCATCCAAAAGAAATAAATTCGCCCTATGATCCAAATGTTTGAGCTTAATGTAGACCACTTCTTACAATACACTTAACTCTCCTTCCCAAAAAAGACTGTTTTGGCCCTGGTCCCTCTTTGGACATGTGCATCTTAACTTAGGCCAAAAGCCTAAGTTGAGGGTAACTAGTTCAGAAGTTACCTTAATCTCAACCCAGGTCCGAGCGCGGACATTGTGCACCTCAACTCATGCCAAATACATAATTTGAGGGTGGCTATGAAAAAAGGAAACCAAAAGAAAAGGGTATGAAAAGAGTTGGGTGTAGAAGAAGAAAAATGATAGAAAAAGATCTGACTGAATTCAAAATAAACAAAGAAAGAGTGATAATGAGGCTGAATAACATAAAAAGAAAAGTGAAAAAGAATAATGAAAAAGGCTAGTCACATTTGTGCTGAGGAAAGTCAAGGAAAAGAGAAAAAAATAAAAATATGTCATAATTGGTTGAGAAAAGAGGCGAATAGCCAATGCAATATCAAGGAGGAGAGAAAAGTCACTAAAAATACCCAAATGTATCCTATCTGACCCTGAGTTGACGTTACAAGCTAAGAAAGTCCTATAGTAATCCTAGTGACTAGTTTGGAGAGTCTACGCAGTGAAAATAAGGGCAAGTCTATGGTATTGAGCACTAATTGTATTGAATACACTTATGAGCGTGAGTATTTACTGAATCCTTAAGCTTAAATATTTGATGATTGTGTGAAAAAAGATTTCTTTGAAGTTAGGGCAATATAGTTACATTGTTGGAGAGTAGGTACCTTGGTGATTATTGAAAGTGTATGTGATGAAGTCTATTAGTCTGTCTATGTCATGTTTTGATCCGCATGAGTTAGCTTATTGAGTCTAAATTGAAATATTTGCACTAAGTGAAAGACTTGATTGAGAAAGCCATGTTATTGCTTGAGTTTGTATGTTTGATTCTACATAAGTGTCGTTTAGAGTTATAGTGTGTCCCTTGAGGACAAATTATGTGTCTGAGATTTCGACTCATTTAGGGCTTCGTTGTGATAGTATAAATTTCCTCAAATGCCTAATTTATGCACTAAACTTATGTTAGATTGTTGATTTTCAGCATTATAGGTTAAGGAGCAAGTAAAGCACACTACCAGAGAAAAAGGAACCAACAAGCTGAAGAAGTAGAGAAAAGTGATCCTCGTTATTCATTGTTTCTTTAAGTATTGAATATAT
>NW_006241033.1:0-2080 GCF_000226075.1 Solanum tuberosum
AAATTATTTGAATTCATCTTTTAAACCATTCCCCAAAAAAAATTTCCCTGTTTTCTCGTCTTTTATATCGAGTAGGTTCAGTTTTAGTCTGTCTGCAAGAACTTAGGAATAGCAGGCTGTTTTATGAGGCTGCTTTGGAAATTGGCAATCGATGATCGATGGAACGTTTTGTAGGGGTGCACAAGCATTTAAGCTTGACACGCTTATGAAATTATAAGATATAAAAGGAATATGAGCTACTTATGCTGCCAGAGATCATCGGAGCTTGTAACAGCATCAAGTCCGATGACGTTAAAACTGATCATTGAATGTATATGAACCAAGAAGAATTAAGGAAAAGCTTGAATCTCCATTAAAGCTTCTCAGAGAAACTACACAGTTAAATGAATACAATGCAGAGTACACTGAAAAAATTACATTACAATTCATCTGTATCATGCCTTATATGCATCTGACTACTAACCGACTTACATAAATGAAAATATCTTGTAACAGAATCTATAACTGACTAACAGAAGACTTAACTAACTAACAGTGACAGCTGGACTAATTAACAGTGAACTAACAGTGACTAACATTTACATTCAGCACTTTGCAATTTCCTTGTTGTATTCTCCAATGGCCCCCTTCAAGCTGGGTGATATGAATATGTTCTTCATTCCCAGCTTGGACATGAGATATGAATGCTGATATTTACCCAACCCTTTAGTAAAAATGTCAGCAGGCTGTTCAGAAGAACATAAGTAGTGCATGATCACAAATCCCTTCAAAGCCTATTCCCTAATAAAATGACAATCAATGTCAATGTGTTTTGTTCTTTCATGGAACATAAGATTAGCAGCAATTTGAATTGTTGCTTTGCTATTGCAGTGAATAGGAACAGGTAAGCTCAAGGGCATGTCTAGTGTCTCAAACAAGCCAATAATCCAGGTGATTTCTGCAACAGTTGAGGCAAGACTCCTATACTTTGCCTCAGCTGAACTCCTAGAAATAGTGGACTATTTCTTGGACTTCCAAGAGATTGGTGAATTCCCATACTGCACTAGGTAACCAGTGATGGACTTCCTGGTGTTAACACAAGACCCCCAGTCTACATCACAATAACCCTGCAATGATCCTGTGGATGTTGATGATAGCAGCACCCTATTGCCTGGTGATTTCTTGACATACTTCACTATTCTGTTGGCAACATTCATGTGGGAAGTCTTTGGAGACTGCATGAATTGACTCAAGTTTTGAACTGTATATGATATATCTGGTCTTGTGAGAGTGAGATCTAATAATCTTCCAATCAACCTTTGATATTCACTGACATCTAATAACAAAGGATCAGAATCACTCCCAACTAAGTCATCAAATTCAGTAGTAGTAAGCTTCAGGTTCTGCTCAATTGGTGTGTCCACAGGCTTAGAGCCTCCCAATCCCAAATCTGAAATTAATTCTAAAGCATACTTTCTTTGGTGCATCAGAATTCCTTCTGAGTTTCTGGAAAATTCAATCCCAAGGAAAAATCTCAAGCTCCCCAAATCTTTAATCTTGAAGTTATCCTTCAGGACTTGTTTTGCCTCTTCTATTAATTGTGGACTACTTCCTGTCACAAGAAGATCATCCACATACATGAGTATCACAACTATCCCAGCATGAGTCTTCTTAGTCATAAGAGAATAATCAAGATGACTTTGTTGAAATCCTGCTGCTAATAAGGCATTAATCAACTTAACATTCCATTGTCTAGAGGCTTGCTTCGGTCCATATTGTGACGTAATCAATTTACACACTTGAATTCCTTCTCCATTATCCTGGTGGAAACCTTGGGGTAATTGCATATATACTTCTTCAACTAAATCTCCTTGCAAGAATGCATTATAAACATCCATTTGTTGAATATCCCAACCTTTTACTGCTGCAATGGATAGCACTGTCCTTACTGTGACCATTTTTGACAACTGGGGAAAATGTTTCTTGATAGTCCAAACCTTCCTTTTGGTTGTAGCCCTTAGCTACCAACCTAGCCTTAAACCTCTCAACTTGTCCTCCCTTAGCAACCAACCTAGCCTTAAACCTCTCAACTTGTCCATCA
>NW_006241034.1:0-276 GCF_000226075.1 Solanum tuberosum
GGCAAACCGATGTGTGCATTCTACGGACGATGCTGGTAGGCCATGTCCGATGTCAACTAACCTATGTGTGCAGGCCAAGGACAATAGTGGTAGCCCACCTCCGATATCGGCTGACCGTTGTGTGCAGACCAAGGGAGAGAGATGTGGGCAGGCAACACCCGACGTCGGCTGACCGATGTGTGCAGGCCAAGAGAGATGCGGACAGGCCACGCCCGACGACCATTGAGCGATGTGCATTTGCCACAGCCGATGTACACAGTCCACGGTCGACATCGG
>NW_006241034.1:2006-2077 GCF_000226075.1 Solanum tuberosum
AACCGATAACGCATGTTGTTAGCCGACGTCGCTTGCCCGATATGCACATGCCACGTCAGATGCGTGCAGGT
>NW_006241035.1:0-2077 GCF_000226075.1 Solanum tuberosum
CATTATTTTATATAAAATTCTACTCAGCACCGGCAGAGATATTGTATGATGAGATCAAGCCGATTATACAAGTGATAAAAATTGGATTAACAAGAGAAATGATAATACCAGAAAAAATAGAGAAACAAGATGAGATACAAAAGATAGAAATACCAGAATTTTATGCAAGAAAACGAGTTATTGGAATAGCTACAATATTAAATGAATTATCGACCAATTACTTAAGTGGAAATTCAGTATGGAGTTATTATGCCAGGGAACAAACAATGATATATTCAAATTCCAGAGAAACCAGAGCAGCAGATATGGAAGAAATACGTCAGTGGATATTAAGTCTACTAAAACCAGAACAACAACCAACTACAAGAGCTATACGACGAAATTTTATTCGCCAGAGATAATGACAAATTATTGTAGAACTATTGGATACAAATACCCAGACCATCAATGCTCAAAATGCTATGGTGAAGATAATGTAATTCCAGCTGTCAACCTGAAGTAAAGAGGCCGACAGGATAAAGAGGAAAAGCTATGCTAAGTGGAGCTACTTTATGAAAAGAAAAGCTAGTAGTAACGTGTTAAGTTAGAAATACTATGTACAAAAATGTAAAGTAAAGTTGTTTGTCCTTTTGTTGACTTTGTAAAAGATAGTTGTGCAGATGTAAAGAAGCACTAACGTATTAGTCTAGGAATATGTACAAAAGTAACTATAGTTAGGTGTAAAGTAATCATAGTAGGAATAAAGTAACCATAGTAAGGTTAACTTATCTGTGTATAAATAGGTAGCCATTATGGCATATAGAGGCAAGACTTTCTACACGGAAAGCAAAGCCCCTTGTAAAACAAATATTCTCTCAAATAAAATATAACTTTCAGTTAAAGACTATGGATCAAAATAGCAGATACACAGGTACACATCTTCATAACTATGTATAGCTAAAGTTATTAATTCCTGAATATCATAACATGATAGAATAAAATCTATATTAGTTGTTATTTACTAGAATTATTGTTAGTATGTTTTCTAGTTTGCTAACATGAGGAAAAAAGAGAAAACTTCCAGACTATGTCATCCTAACGTTGAAACCATAGGCAGAGAAGCCGTAAGGGGAGTAAACAAAGTTGAGGCGATGTTAGGAAGAAAGTATCTTTGAAAGTACGATGTTAGTAGTGACAGGGAAACATAGTAAAAATAATCTAGTTCATAGCAATCTGATATAAGTGAAATTCATCAAGGTTATGATATGAGGGAATTGTTTTAAAATCTGTTATGAATTATTTACATGAAGCAATGATACAAGATTATAAAATACTAGTTTTGTATGTTCTAAAAAACATAGAAATAATCGACATAAGAAGGATAATTTGGGAAAAGTTATTTAACCCAGAAATAGAAGAACTCATGAATCACGGATGGTATGATATAGATGAGTTATGGCATGATATAGATGAAATAATAGAATTTGATTTAAATGATTTAGAAATTCAATATTCAGATTAATGATAAACCAAGAATACTTAGAACTTTGGCATCAAACTATAATAGAAAAAGAAACAGTGAAATTAGAAGATAGTTTAACTGCTATGGTACGAATAAATAAAGAAAATGAAGAAATTGACAGAAAAAGAGAAATAGATACAATTAAGCAACAAGCAAAATTAGAAATACAACAAATAGAAGAAGTAAAAAATGATAAGATAATTGCCTTAGAAAAAGAATTAGCCATGCTTAAAGAATTATATGCAGCCAAACAAAAAGAAAAACAATAGAAACAGAATTAAAATGGAAATAAGAAAAATTTAAAGAAAAATTAACTGAAGAAAAAGAAACTCCAGATATAAGAGTTGATAATGTTGATATAGATGAAAATTGTTCAGAACAAGGCTCAGATATAAGTGAAACATATATAGAAATATTTAGAGAAAATAGGAGATAATAACTTTATAGAAACCGAAGCTGGTAATCCTATAGAAATAAATACGGAAGATATTAAAGATACAAAACCAAGTACATCATCAGAAGTAAAAAATCCCAAAGAACTAAGACCTAATTATTATACAGTCAGTTATGAAGAAT
>NW_006241036.1:0-2074 GCF_000226075.1 Solanum tuberosum
AAAATTACCAGAACCTTTTAATTTAAAAGTAATAAAAGGTTGGAATTAGGCAGAATTAACAGATACCTTAGGAGCTAGAATAAAATTCTTGCAACGATGGTTTATGGAACTATGTGAAAAACATAAAGAAGAAACAAAAAATGGAAAAAAATATTAGTAAAAAACTTGGCATGTTGCAAAAATAAAACAACACCTCAATTTGGTTGTACGGATAGGTATTATAAAAATAGAAAGAAATATAATAAAAAATACAGATCAAAATATAAATATAAAAACAAAGAAGAAGATACTATGTAAAACACTACTAAACCAAAAGACCAAAAAGAAAACTAACGGAGTGTACTTGTTATAATTGTGGAAAATTAGAACACATAGCTAGAGATTGTAAATTACCTAAAAATCCAAAGAAGAAACAAATATCGGAAATAATAATAAACGATGAAAAATATATGCCGATAGAGTACATAGATTAGGAATTGGAAAGTGCAGATAGCATATATGAAATATCATAAAATGAAATAAATAACGATATAGAAATAGAACAGACAATGAATTCTATAATATAACAAATGACTGAAACCGATATACAAATAACAACTAAAGAAGAACATCAAGACGAAGAATCTTTAGAACAAAAAATAATATTTGATAATAGTATATTTGAACATATAAAAGGAAAGGAATTAGACCTAAGCGTAGCGAAAATATTCGAAATACCAACAATAAGAAACTGGTTTAAACGACAAAAAGAAGAATATTATGTAGTAAGTCAAAGGGAACATATCATAGATTGCAAATACACTAAAGGTAAGGCCAAAATACGAATAATAAATAAAGAAATACAATATATTAGGGCTAAAAATCCAATTAAATATGTGCATTTAGGAGGAACAGAAATACTAATAAAAGCATGTTTTAGAGAAGGAATAGATACACCCATAGAAATATACTTAGCGGATGATAGAATCATACAACCCATAGAAAAAAGTATAATAAGTGCAGTAAAAGGTAACCTCATATACCAAAAATTCAAATTTATAATAAGTGCTAACTACTCAGTAGCAATAAATGACAGAAATATAGATAAATCATTAGTATTATATTGGAAAATGTCAGGAATAGAACTAGCCCCGGGAAGTAAAATATTTACAGCTAGATGTAAAAACTTATATGTTTTAACAACAAAACATAAAATAACAGCAAAAAATAAAATAAAATAAATAAAAATAGAAAATCCTTTTGAAAGAATAGTCACAGTCATAGATAAAAATGATTATAGTTATAATGACATTGATATAGAAGAAGACTTAGAAATAGTAAAAGAAAGATTAAGCACATAAAAAAGAATAAACTATGAAATAGAAGAAGATTTAGAAATAGTAAAAGAAAGATTAAGCACATCAAAAAGAATGAACACAAACTGTGAAATACCACAAATCTCATAAAAAATGAGTACTTCAAGAAGAATAGATAAAACTCCACAAAAATCAATGGAAGAAGAAATAAAATCACATCATTACTACATAATGGGAATAATGGAACAACGAAAATATTTGATATTAATAGATACAGGACGAGAAGAAAACTATATTACAAGAGTATTATTGACGGAAGATAAAATAATAACTACTGAACAATCATGCCCCAAATTACCAAAAACATTAATGTATACCGAAGAAACTACTGAAAAGGAAATAATCATTGGAGGAGTACCAATAGTGATGAAATTTAAAATATATCAAGAAAATGAAAATATCATTTTAGGAATAAAATGGCTAGAACAAGTAAAACCATATAATCTAGAAGACAAACAGTTAACAATAAATTATGAAAATAATCAAAGGCCAAGATCTCCATAAATTCTATGAAGAGTAATAATAAAAAGAACCTTAGTATGAAAATATACATACTTGTAAAGATAATAATAGAAGGATATTACAACAAATATTATACACCAATGATAGATACGGGAGCAGAAACTAATATATGTAAATACAATTGTTTACCGGAAGATAAATGGGTAAGAACACCGATAGTGGTAACAGGATTTAACAATGAAGGAAGCATGATCACA
>NW_006241037.1:0-2073 GCF_000226075.1 Solanum tuberosum
GATACAAGGTACTAAGTCTAGATACCAGAAAAATTCAAGTTTCCAGGGATGTCATATTTCATGAAACCATCTTCCCTTTCGCACTAACAAAAGACACTTACAACTTTCCTGCATCTCCTTTTTATTACTCCAGCATTCCTAACTTTTTCTCCTCTTATCCTGACCAAAATAATATTACTACTGATCTTCCCATTGATCAGTGTGGTCAGAATAACCTTTCCATTCCAAGTTCTACCTTGCCACATGATGATCTACCTTCATTAACTCCTACACCTCCACTTAATTCTCCAGTTGTTGCACCTCCTGATGAGGCTCCTGTACTAAGAAAGTCTACTAGAAGTCATAAGGCACCATCTTATTTAAATGATTACATCCGTCATGTGCCAAAAGCTAGCTCACTCTCCCTCTCTTCCTCCTTTACACACAAAAATCACATTGCTCCTGAAGAATTGATACCTGATAGTCAGTCTTTTGTGATGAACATATCTCATGATTGTGAACCAATGTCATATGAAGAGGCAGCTATGAACCCTGCCTGGCAGACAGCTATGACACAGGAGTTCAGTGCACTGCATGAGAATCACACATGGGACCTGGTTCCCCTGCCTCATGGTAAGAAGCCTATTGGGTGTAAATGGGTGTATAAGATCAAACATAAGGCAGATGGTAGCATAGAGAGATTAAAGGCTAGACTAGTGGTGAAAGGATATACACAACATGCAGGAGTTGATTACACTGAAACCTTTTCTCCAGTTGTCAAGATGACAACAGTCAGGACCTTATTAGCCACTGCAGCCAAGAAACACTGGGACATTTTTCAGTTAGATGTCAATAATGCATTCCTTCATGGGGAACTGCATGAAGAAGTTTACATGGATGTACCACAAGGTTTGGCCGTTGGATCTTCTGACTTAGTTTGCAAGTTAAATAGATCATTGTATGGCCTTAAACAAGCAAGCAGGCAATGGTATGCAAGGTTGACTGATGCTCTTAATTCCAGAGGTTATACACACTCGATGAATGATTATTCATTATTTCATAGAAAGTCAGGTTCATCTATTGTATTTGTAGCAGTCTATGTTGATGATGTACTGCTTACTGGTACTGATTTGGTTGAGATCAACAATCTGAAGTCCTTCTTACATGACACCTTCAAGATTAAAGACTTGGGGAAATTGCATTATTTTCTTGGTTTAGAGGTTCTGTACAAGCAAGATGGGATCCTGATTTCTCAGAGGAAGTTTGCACTTGATCTGCTTAAAGAGTACAACTGTAGTCAGCACTCCACACTTTCCTCTCCTCTTGATCCCTTGGTAAAACTCAGAGCTGAAGAAGGACCACTGCTCTCTGATCCTGCATATTATAGGAAGCTGGTTGGCAAGCTCAACTATTTGACAAACACAAGGTTGGATATTGCTTATGGAGTCCAACACTTGAGTCAGTTTATGCATGCACCTAGACAACCACATCTGAAAGCAGCCTTCCACATGCTGAGATACCTAAAACAAGACCCCACATTGGGCATTTTTATGTCCAACTCAGATGATTATAGCGTAAGATCTTTTTGTGACTCAGATTGGGCCTCATGTCTTGATTCAAGAAAGTCTGTCACTGGTTATGTTGTCCTGCTTGGGACCAGTCCTGTGAGCTGGAAATCCAAGAAGCAGGAAACCATATCTTTGTCTTCTGCTGAAGCTGAATATAGATCCTTAAGGAAGGTGGTTGGTGAGCTAGTATGGTTGCAGAGATTGTTTGATGAGTTGACTGTTCCCATTACTGGACCATTTAATGTCTATTGTGATAGTCAATCTGCTCTACACATTGCGCGAAATCTTGTGTTTCATGAGCGTACGAAACACATTGAAATAGATTGTCACTTTGTTAGAACCAAACTTAAAGAAGGACTCATTACTCTACATCACGTTGGTACAAATCATCAGCTGGCCGATATTCTTACTAAAGCTCTTACTGGAGTCAAGCATTCCACTGTTTTGTCCAAGTTGGCAGTGATTGCCTCACCTCCAACTTGAAGGGGGGTATTGAAGCTAGAAGTTAAAAGATATATAAGCCCAG
>NW_006241038.1:0-2071 GCF_000226075.1 Solanum tuberosum
TCTGTATTCATAGTTTCACTTGTCACATGTGTCAGTTTAGCTAGTCAATCTGTGTTGTATATGAAGCTTCTCATCAGTAAATCTATCTGCATAGTAGTTTACTTTCTAATCACAGGTCTCTTGTAAATCATATGTTCATGTGGTACTTGTCCGCCTTACCTAGGGTTGGGGTGTGACAACATTATTAAAAAATACTTAATATAATATTAATAAGGCTAAAATAGTATACGGTAATAATATGTAATAAATTCTTTTGACCATCTTTAATAATAGATATAAAGAATTTTAAATATGATTCTTATAATTTTTAAGATAATAAAAATATTTTATCAACTATCCCCATATATCTTAAAAAGAATATTAAGAAATAATATAATAATAAAAATATATAAAAAATAATTAATCGCTGGGAAATTCAAAAGAAAGTATAATGCGTTGAATCTAGTATCTCGTAGACTATGAATCAGACTTCGATAAAATAAGATTAAACTTATGGAACAAATGGCGAAACATAAAACTTCTATGAAATAAAAATTATGTTGTAAGCTCAAAGTCTTATTTTATCACATTATATATGCACAATCTTTGTCGTTATCGCGGTTTTGCACGAAGAGGCCATGCACGTGTCCAGATATTCATGAATTCTTTAGAAATCTGTCACAATTTCATTGAAGCGGCACTACTCCACACTCATATAGGTCCACCCATCAAATGTATTCTGCAGAGCAATACACCACCTATAACGGATATGGTTATGGATTAAGAGCTCACAACTCAACCTCACTTTTCTTGCAGATTTGCACTACATGCATACCATAATAGATCATAAATGGGACAAAGATATATAGTGCACAAGATAAAACAATGACTTGTTATTACCCATATGAACCTAATTCATGGGATCTCCAATCACATAGGTTGAGTTACCATCATGTTTGATATACAACTTGACCATATTCCGATTGTAACGACCCAAACAGTATTTTGTGAAACTAAGTTTTCCGGGCCTGTACCATCCTGCAATAACGGGAATAATCCCGCCAAAGCGGAGCCGCCATGGAGGGATAGTCGCAAACATAATTAAAAGACGCGAATTCTTATTTTCCCCTTCCTCCCTTAAGTGCCAAAATAGACGAGGGTCATCCTGAAAACCCTCAAAAGACTGCTCTAGGCTTGTGGAGGAGGGAGAGGAGGAATTCTAACATAAGAAAGGCTACAGCCCATGGATTCTAGGCCTGCCTCCATTGTTTCGTTCTCCGGAAGGCAGAAATCGTGCTATAATCCTCATACAACTACTTGGCGCACATGTAGGCTAGGTTTTCTTTATTGAGTAGTTGATAACTCGTTCCCACCCCTAACATATTGTAAGTCGAATGGAGAATACATATTTAATCCTTCGGGCATGAATATGGGAGGATAGTAAATATGGTCCCTGGGGTAGGTGATGGTTGGATTTCCCGTCAGTGTTATATATGCCTGCTAACTACTCTATTGTATTCATGCATGTATGTGAATAGGGAAGATGAAATGAATCTAATGAAACAACTAATTATGATTCTGTAGCATGTAAGGAACCTGTTACCTGATGGTATGATATAAGTATGTAAATCATTCATTGTGGTGCTGATTGTGTTTGTGATTGTGGTTGATTAGATCGGGTGTCACGTTCCGACATATAATTGGATTGGGTGTCACATTTCGACATATAATTGGATCAGGTGTTACGTTCCAACCATAATTGGATCGGGTGTTACGTTTTGATACATTATTGGATCAGGTGTCACATTCCAATAGATTATCGAATTAAGTGTCATGTTTAGACACATTACTAGATCGGGTGTCACATTCTGACACACAAATAACTTGGGTGTGGGTTACATGAGAGGACCATTATTGGCTGCTTGCCTTAGAAATACATGATTCGGATCCAGTAGGCCTTAGTTTTTCCTTGACGTCGCTCGGTCGGCTTAGATCCCTGTAGACTGGTGTAGCAGACTTGAGCCTGATAGTTTGGGCCTTAGTTAGATTTTAGTTTTTGACTTCGGTTTGTTTTATTCCTTCTTTTCATATT
>NW_006241039.1:0-2067 GCF_000226075.1 Solanum tuberosum
CACTTTATCTCTGACTTTATTTCTTTTACTTCATCATTCTTACTAACGTCTTTACCCAAAATTTATAGATAAAATCCCTTTGATTTATTGAATAAGAATCAAGTCCATTACAGGAGCCACTCGATCCACCAAATTGCGTATCAAAGCTTAAATATCAAAGATCAGAGGCGACTTTCAACCAATTACAATCATCGACTTCAACAACAATCGAACAACTTCACTAATTTTATTTTTTATCTTAAATATCAAAGATCAGAGGCGGCTTTCAACCAATTACAATCATCGACATCAACAACAATCGAACAACTTCACTAATTTTATTTTTTACTTTATTAAATGCATTTATAATTCACTTTACTCACTTTAACGACTTTATTTTAAATTTTACAGGAATCAACAAAGGCTTTCAAAGACAATTGAAGACGTCACTTGGCCCCACGGCTCCACAGACATCAACCACACAGCTTTATTTCTCACTTACATTTATTTTATTTCTACTTTATCACGACTTTACTTGTAATTTCACTCTACATTTTTTACAACAATCAATATCTTGCCCCGAAGACAATCGGAGGCATCACTTCATCAAGCCCCGAAGACAACCGGAGGCATCATTACAACTAGTCCCCATAGACAATCGGAGGAAATTCAGACATCACTTAATCATCGAGACCCCGAAGACAACCGGAGGCCTCATTTATCATTCTAACATCCGTAGACAATCGGAGGATATTAGGCATCACTTTACCTAGCCCCGAAAACAACCGGAGGCGTGACTTCATCAAGCCCCGAAGACAACCGGAGGCATCATTACAACTAGTCCCCGTAGACAATCGGAGGAAATTCATACATCACTTATCATCGAGACCCTGAAGACAATCGGAGGCCTCACTTTTCATTCTAATCCCCGTAGACAATCGGAGGAAATTAGACATCATTTACCATTGGGACCTCCAAGACAACCGGAGGCCTCATTTATCATTTAAGTCCCCGTAGACAATCGGAGGATATTAGGCATCACTTTACCTAGCCCCGAAAACAACCGGAGGCGTGACTTCATCAAGCCCCGAAGACAACCGGAGGCATCATTACAACTAGTCCCCGTAGACAATCGGAGGATATTAGACATCATTTACCATTGAGACCCCGAAGACAACCGGAGGCCTCATTTATCATTCTAACATCCGTAGACAATCGGAGGATATTAGGCATCACTTTACCTAGCCCCGAAAACAACCGGAGGCGTGACTTCATCAAGCCCCGAAGACAACCGGAGGCATCATTACAACTAGTCCCCGTAGACAATCGGAGGAAATTCAGACATCACTTATCATCGAGACCCACTAGAGACAGCATTTGGCCACACGCCTTCATAAGTCACACGACTTCATAACATTCTCACACATACATATATTACCATTCATTTATACGTTCTTACACTTTAATTTTATCTCTCACCTTAATGACAAATTTTAACACGAGTTTCAGGAAAAATAGTTTAAAGCAACCAAAGACGTATCACAACGTGGAACTCTCTTTTAGCAGTAACTGGGGCAATTTGTTGAGAAAGTTTAGCTTTCCAACAAAGGTCAACATAAAATAAAAACATGTGTTGAATACGGTAAAACATGCCACTTCTCTATACAAATTACAGTTTCTACTAACAAGTTTATTTCAGTCTTTGCCGAGAACATCCAAGAGGATGAATTATCAAATCAAACCACAGGTGCGGACGACATCAAAAGGATGCAGCATAACGTGGAACTTTTTCTTAGCAGTGAACTGGGGCAAATTTGCTGAAGAGGAATATCAAACTCGCTAGCAAAGGTCAAGGATCTATTCTCGAACTCATCTCCACCTACGTTCCACGAACACGTGAAAAGTTGGTTATCCAAACTTTTCTTTCATAATCATTGTTGCATCTCAACTCAATTAACTCCTTTCATGATCCCTCGAGGCTAAATTTCCTTTAGTATCGCTCCTCCCAAACTCTTCCTGTGCCTATATTTGTTGGTCGAGACAAAATTGGTCACTTAGTCAACTTCTTTGCCCGAAAACTCTTTCATC
>NW_006241040.1:0-2063 GCF_000226075.1 Solanum tuberosum
TTTTGTTATTGGTAAAATTCAATCAACCAACTACCATATTGTCAAAGAAATATTAGCTTAAGGTCAATTTTCAATTTTCATCAATCAATATAATTTTTTTTTTCTAATTGTTGGACTACTCAATATCAATGTTGTGGGATTCTTTGTGGCCTTGTAGGATGTGGAATTTTTAAAAAATATATAGGGCAAATGAAAATACAAATAGAACTAAAATCAAAATATACTTACATGTTCAGTTCAAAATTAAAATTAAAAACTTGAATTATGAAATTGAAAAAGAAAAAGGAGAGGGAAAAAGAAAACAAATTAAATTTGAAACATCTCCCAAATTAGGTCAGTGCCGGCGGCAAAAGACATCTCCCGGCCGGCGGCCGTTTTAGCCAATTGACAACTCCGATCTAAACCAGCAGTGAAGTATGAGCAGCGCGCAATTATGCACGTTGCTTGGGGAATTGGGATTCGAAGGTCACGAATCACTTGATCCTGATAGTTTCGAGTGGCCTTTCCAGTACGACGACGCTCGACCTGTCCTCGAATGGCTTTGCTCTAGCCTTCGTCCTTCCAATGTCCTTTCCCCCTCTGAAGTCACACAGTGAAGTCTCTCTTTCGTTTTCTTTCTCTTAGTACATTCTGGATAATTGAATTTGTTTGGTTGTATAATTTAAGTTAAAATGCAATTTAGAATTCTATTTATTTGTGTATCGGAAGTTGTACTAAGTATCAAGCTTGTTGTTAAATTATTATTATTACTATTTTTTTTTTTGATGTTACTAAGCAATGTCATTTGAGCTACAGTCCATGATTTCTTCTGTACTGTATACAGTTTTGTGTAAATTGGACGTCTCCAAAGATAAATGGGAATTTACAGTTCTATTTATTATATCGGATTCATCGGAAGCTGTATAATTTATCAGTTTATTGTGTTTTCTAATTTGCAAAGTTACTAAGCCGTGCATTAAAGTCTTATGTTTAATCTTTTACATAATTGATCTAGTTGTGTGTGTAATTTAATAAGTGTCGAAAAACGTCTAGACATTCTATATGGAAGCTGTACTTACTTCCAACCTTGCAGTCGAATTTGTTTATATTCAATAGTCAATGTCATTTCAATGTCTTCGACATAATTAATGGGTATGTAACATAATTGTGATTAGTTATGCTTTGGCTTTTAGTCCTCAATGAATAGGAGAATATCTGCAAGACTCCATCTTGTGTAGTGGACTTCCCTTCTCTTCGTTCTTTAGAACTATATTTTGGCTTGGACATTGGCCAAATGGCCATAGAAGCTTTAGGATATATTGGCTAGATGTAATTGATGCATTTATAGTTCAATGAGTTTACATAGTGATAATTGTGAGTTTTCTACTGATAAGCATTTTCAACTTTTATTATCTCTTTAGCTTGCTTAGGATTGAGGCGCAATAGTATTAGTTGTATTACCTCTTGAGCTTTCCTTTAAGAATTACTGAATGCTTTTCTTAGTTGCTAATATCTTTTAATTTATTCTTATGGTCTTGATCATTATTGTGTCCTATGTTTGTTTTCACTTATTTTTTTATCAAGACCTCTCTTGATAAAACTAGTCATATGAAAAGAGGAAAAAAGTAAAACTGGTCAATATGACTCTATCCTCGTTCTCAATCAGAACGCGAAATGTTTCAGTTGCTTGAAATGACATCTCTGGACAATATATTACTTATGGAATTCATCTTGACTTCACTATATTTGACTCTGTTTACTCTATCCTATCCTTCTAGACAAGTTTCTTTTCTTGCATCCGTCATAATTCTCTATTTCTATTGACCGGAACACGCTATTCATCCTTTTAATTATTATCTTCTCTTATAACCTAGGTACCAGCATCTTTTACATGAGGAGAAGCTGTTGGAGGTACGTTGTCATACACCCCCACCCCACCCCACTCCACAACAAAAAGTAATTATAGCTGAGTGAAACTATCATTTCATATAAAAATAATTTGCTTCAGTCTGGTTGAAACCTCAAGAATTTGGTGGTATGGTTAAAGCTGCCTTCATGCCTCCTATGGTATATCTGACAAATGC
>NW_006241041.1:0-2056 GCF_000226075.1 Solanum tuberosum
AAAATTAAGAAGTTCGAAAATTAACTCCTCTCGGGAAGCGTCAAAATTGAGTGTTAACATCGTAGATATTGGCTGATTTTATTATTATTATTATTATTATTTGTTTTATTCCATATTTATTTCTTTATATACCATGAATGATGAAAAAGGCAAAACAGAGTGGTCCTAAAAAACTAGTGCGTCCATTATCTGGTGAATCATCAACATACTATATACTATTTTACTTGTCTTTTTATCATATTATAAGTATATTTTATTTAAAAATAAAAAAGACCACGTGATCCATGGTTTTTGATACATGCATATTTTATTTTATATTTGGTTGTCTGGCCAATCTCTGGTATCCATATTAAAGTCCAATTAAATTCGAATTCACGTCAAGAAATTTACATTGTTAATCCTTTCAAAAAATGCTTTATTTGTGTGTAATGAAGTGAAAATGGTTTGCAAATATAAAAAAAATGAGAGGAAAGAAGTATGATTATTGTAGTTGGCCTCTAGCTTAAATTTAGTGCGTTCCACTAGGAATGTGTATTCATTTTTCCGATTTAATTTTGTACTCTTCGAATTGAATTTTTCAGTTTTTGATTATGAAAAAGTGTAATAACCCTATTCGAACCAAAGTAAATAGCTTAAATTTAGTGCCTTCTAGGCTTCCACCCAACATTCCTACGTACTCACTAGCTACTATATTTGTTCTTGCCATTTACTGACTTCTTTCTTCTTATTTTTTAGTGTACTCAAATTGAATGTGTTTATTTGCGGTGTTTATAATTCTCACTAGTTTAGTGTACGTGTTTTTGCACGTCAATTAGAACAAAACAACCTTGAAGGTCAATCACCAGAGGGATAGGGAACACAAGCACAAACAACTTAATACTACAAGGAAAATGCAAGCAACTTTACTTTTCTTTATTTTAATTACTTTTCTTTGGACAGTTTCACAAACGATGGCTATGAGGCCTTCTTTTTTATTTTATTTTAATCTTTTCTTTGGACAGTTTCACAAACGATGGCTATGAGGCCTTCTTTTTTATTTTATTTTAATTAATAGAATTGCCTCGTGGAACACAATAAAAAAAAGGTCTTTTCTTCATGTGATAAATATATAGTACAGTATTCATTATGATAACAAGGTTTGAAACCTATGCTAATTTTAGAAAAAGCTTTATATCTGAAAGTGATTTGGTACCTTTATATCCTTTACAAGTCTACTCACATGCATGAAAACTTTAAAATAATGCCAAAATTATAAGGCTCTAAATTTAGGGGGCGTGAAAATGAGCACAAATATAGGTAACTCGTCCAAAATGTTATGGATTAAGTACTATATATTTATATCTTCTAGGATTTATCATCAATTTGTAATATTTTTTTATTAATTTTATTGAGTTGAAATTCAAATTGTAGTTATAAAAGTTAAATAACAATATGTTATAATTATTGAATTAAACAGATCATCAAATTAGGCAGGTCATGACCCAATCCATTTTTAGCCCATTTGAGTCCAAAATAAACTTGGACAGGTCATAACCCAACCCAATTTTTATTTTAACATATTTTAATATCTCCAATTTCAATTCAATCCGCACATTTAACACTCCTGCTCAAAACATTTGGGACCATCTTGTCCTAGAAGGCCAAAACATCCTTTTTAGATAGACTTGGCAAAAGTATATTATTATTATCTCCTTATTTAGAAGTGAGAGTTGGAAAGGACCAACACTGCATTAATACTCTTGTACAACATGCATACAATTTTGTACATTAACTTTTGACTGCATTAATTAGTTGTACAACGTGCAAAAAGAATTGTACATTAATAGAAGGACTAACACCAAGGACTAACATTGCAATTATTATTATTACTCATTACTCCTTATTAGAATTTTTATTATTACTCATTTGGCTCCTTATTAGAGTTGACACTTTAAAGCACGAACACGGCACTACCATGTTGTACACAAAGCATTTCAAATTGTACTATAAAATTAATTGTGCCTCATTAATTGTACACGTGCCTTTCTACATATACAACAACCCACATGAAGAATTA
>NW_006241042.1:0-2052 GCF_000226075.1 Solanum tuberosum
CAAGTAGGCACTTAAACTTGTATAAAGTTGAACAAGTGTATGATTCAAATTGTCATGTAAGACATCATGCAGGATTCAAATTGTCATATAGGATGTCACGTAGGACACATATGTCTATTTGTTAAACTTTATACAAGTTTAAGTGTTTACTTGTGCAAACCCAAAGTTGAAGGGCATAAATGTAAGTTAATGTCAAATTAAAAGACATATTTATATATTATGCCTTATAAAAATTCTCCTTTATTTTTGAGCTCTTTCTCCTTAAATAAAAACTTCCTTTTATTCAATTTTGGCCATGAGTCTTATACTTGAGAGCAAATTATGTCAACATATTTCTCCCTTCTTGCAATATCCAAAGATATCCCAAAAGTAGGGGCGTGTGAAAATTGAATAGATCAATAAATTAAATTGAAAAACATGTTATAGGGTTATTGGATTAACGATTTTTTATTGATTTTATAAGAAAAATTATCAAATCATCGGTTCGGTTTTGATTTTTTTTAATATTGAGTTATTGGGTAAAATGACAACTCATTAAGGTTGTAGTAATTTACTCCTTTATTCCTATTTAAATATTAATTATTATTATGAGTACCTTACTGGTTACTACCTTTTCCTTTTAGCCTTCAATTCACATTATTATCCTAGATCTTTCATTTGTGTTGCACTTTTATAGTTCTTTTGATGTTAGTTATTAATGTTTCTATTTTATGAGCATTATGTAAAGTTACATTATTATTTTGTCGCGCCAAATTGTTTAAGAAGTCATATATTTATTTAATTTCTTATTGGTTAACTAAAATCGAACCATTGAGGACCAAAAATCAATAAACCAAAAACCAATAAAAGTATCGTATTAATTTAGCATATTTAAAAAATCAAAAACCAATAAATCAAACCGATAATACATAAAATCGAATCGAACTGACTGATGCATGCCTTACTCAAAAGGGAGTTTGCAACTCCTTTATATATATGTGTGAGCTTGAGTTAATTACTGACTAGCTTTCAAAAAATTCTTAATTAATATACCTTTGAGTGTTGGTTTAGGAACTGAGTGCATATTTAAAAGTCTAATTATCTGTAATTGCATAAAAATCAAAGAACAGTGCATTTCATTATGGAGACAAACCTCAGTGCTTTAATCATATAGTACACATCTCAAACTTATTACTGCAACTTCTAGTAATATAATTTATATTGTCAATTTGGTATTAATCTAATTAGTAGTATGTTTCTTTATTTTATATAGGTTTTGACCCCAATCTTGTTTGGATTTACAATATTTGAATGCATTAGCGTTACATCATATTAAGGTGTAATTTTGAGTGTATTCAATTTTGACGTCGTTGGTGAGGAATGTTGTAACATTTCAAAAGTTTCTAAGTTCAGATCAGACCTTGAGGATTCAGAGATTCTAGTCTGCATAAGTCTATGTGTTTCACAGATATCATCTACGAGTCGTAAAAGGAACCACAGACCGTAGATGGGATATGTAGATGAGACTTCAGAAACAGAAATTTAAGTCTGAAATTCACGAGTGTAATCTACTGCACTTAAATTCTTTTATGAATCATAGATTGGGCTCGTGGTTTCGACTTCAAAGACTCATAAGTTCCCTTATTCTTACGGACACGTTTTATGGATCGTAGATTGATCTATGAACCGTAGATGAGTCTCGTATATCAATCTTCAAAAACTTAGATTTTTCTATAATTTATATGAACAGGAATCTACGGGCCATAGATGGATCCACGGACCGTAGACACCTTCGTAGAAGCTGTTGATATCAATTTTCAGACATGCTTGTTTTGATCTTTTCCCACTCTTTAATTCTTACACTATGTCGCTTTAACCTATTTTTAGTGTGATTAAGGAAAATTTAGTGGCCCAAACCCTCCCCTCTAATGCACAACTGTAACACCCCGCAACTAGAAAGAGCTAGAATTAGAAAGAATCATTTTTGGAAAGAATGAAAAATCTGGAAATTTGACAAAATTTATGTATAAGTTTTGGTTCAACTTCAAATGACCATAAATCCTAGATCAGGAT
>NW_006241043.1:0-517 GCF_000226075.1 Solanum tuberosum
TCAACTTGGGCATGAAGCTGTCATTTGCAAGAACACTGGTCAGCAACAAGAAGCATAGGCTCAAATTGCTGATGGTGAGGAGGAAGATCAACTATGTGTTGCTACATGTTTTTCCAGTAGATCGAGCGAGTGTTGGCTGATTGACAGTGGATACACTAATCACATGACAAATGACATGTATCTCTTCAAGGGAATTGAAGACCACGTTCATTACCAAATTCAAAATAGATAATGACGACCATCTTCCTGTAAGAGGGAAAGGAACCATTGATATCCAAGTCATTCAGGTACTAAACCAGTTTCTGCTGTGCTTTATGTACCTGACATAGATCAAAACTTGTTTAGTGTTGGTCAATTGATGGAAAAAGGCTACAAATTAAATTTTGAAGATAAATATTGCTTGATCAAGGATGCTTCATATCAAGAAATGTTTAAAATAAAAATGAGAGGCAAAAGTTTCTCATTATATCGATTTGAGGAGGAGCATGTTGTTTTTTCAGCCAAAGAAAGTGTTGCA
>NW_006241043.1:651-2049 GCF_000226075.1 Solanum tuberosum
AAATTCTTCAAATTGTTTTGTGTGTCAATATGGCAAACAAAACAGACTTCCATTTCCAAAGATGACTTGGAAAGCCTCGAACAAATTGTAAGTAATTCATACTGATATAGCAAGACCTCAAAGGACTCCCTCACTAAAAGGTAGTCTTTAATATATCATTTTTGTGGATGATCTAACCCGCATGTGCTGGATTTACTTTCTCAAGCATAAGATAGGGGCTGCTACTGTCTTTTGGAAATTCAAAACAAAAGTAGGAAATGAAGCTGACTATAAAATCTAGTTCGTAAGAACATATAATGTAAAGGAATACACTTCTCGCTAGTGCAACATGTTATGTGAGGAACCGGGGATTCATCATCAACATACTACTCCCTATACTCCACAACAAAATGGAGTAAGTGAGAGAAGGAACATATACATTATAGAGATGACCAAATGCATGTTACACGAGAAGAACTTGCCAAATAAATTTTGGGTTGAGGCAGGAAATACATCAGTTCTTCTTCAAAATAGGCTTCCCACAAAGGTAGTGAAAGACCGAACTCCTTTTGAAGCTTGGTATGGATTTAAACCATCGTTAAATTTCCTTAAAGTGTGTTGGCTCTCTCTGTTTTCCCTGCATTCCTCAGGTTAAATGAGATAAGATAGCTAAAAATTTGCCCCGGGCATTTTTCTTGGATATAGTTCAGTTCAAAGGCATAAAAGGTCTTCCAACCACAATCTGAAAAAATAATCTTTAGTAGAGATGTGTATTTTACAGAGGATGAAGAGTGGTGTTGGGAAGATTCGAAGAAATTTGTCCTTAACTCTTCTGACAAAGCAGAAAGTCTCCTACCAAGTTTTTTGAAAAGAAAATATCACTCTCACAACAAGATGAAGTTTTCATTTGCCAGAAGAAATATGCTAAGGAAATTCTCAAGAAGTTCAACATGGAATATTGCAAGGAGATGAGTACTCCTATGAACAAAAAAGAGAAACTATGCAAGAATGATGGAGCAGAGAAAGTGGAGGAAACCTACTTCAGAGGCTTAGTCGGTTGTTTGATGTATCTCACAGCTACAAGACCCGATATTTTGTATGTTGTAAGCATACTATCGAGGTTCATGCATGGTGCATCTAAAAGCAACAAAACGAGTTGTCAGATACATCAAATGTACCATTAATTATGGTGTCAAGTTTCAGAAAAAACTAGATCTGAAACTACTTGGGTATTCTGATAGTGATTTGGCTGGATCCGCATATGACATGAAAAGCACACCTGGATACTGTTTCAGTCTTGGCTCAGGAATGTTTTTGTGGTGCTCAAAGAAGCAAAGACATTACAACTCAATTCACTGTAGAGGCAGAATTTGTGGCTGCAACAACAACAGTGAATCAAGCGTTATGGTCGATGAAAAT
>NW_006241044.1:0-2047 GCF_000226075.1 Solanum tuberosum
TTAGAGTTTTAGGGTTTAGGATTAAAGGTTTAGGGTTCCAAGTTTAGGGTTAAAAGTTTATGTATTAGGTTTTAGGATTGAGGTTTAGGGTCTAGTGTTTTGGGTCTAGGGTCTATTTGTGTTTAGGGTTTTTCATTTAGAGTTTAGTGTTTATCATTTAATGGTTAGGGTTTAAATTCTAAGGTTTAGGTTTTCAAGTTTAGGGTTTAGGGTTTAGAGCTTAGTGTTTGTGGTTATGGGTTTAGTGTTTAGGGTTTAGTGTTTAGAGTTTTAGGGTTTTGGGTTTAGGGCTTTAGGGTTTAGAGTTTAGGTTTTCTGGTATAAGGTTTAGAAATTAGCGTTCTAAATTTAGAGTTTAGGATTTAGGGTTCAGGGTTTAGATGTTAGGGTTTAGGATTTAGGCTTTATTTTATAGGGTTTAGTGTTTAGGGTTTATGGTTAAGGGGTTTAGGGTTTAGGCTGTTAGGGTTTAGAGTTTATAGTTAATGATACGGGGTATAGGGTTTTGAGTTCCAAGTTTAGATTTTATGTTATATCGTTAAGGGTTTAAGGTTTAGGCCTTCCAGTTTAGGGTTTGGAGTTTAGGGTTTAAGGTCTAGGGTTTTAGATTTAGGGTTAAGGGTTTTAGGTTTTAGAGTTTAGGATTTAGGGTTTAGGGTTTCAGTTTATAGTTAAGGATTAATTCTTTAGGTTTAGGGTTAGGGTTAAGGGTTTAGCATTTAGAGTTTTGGGTTTCGGGTGTAGGGTTTAAGATTTAGGGTCTTATGTTTATGGTTTAGGGTTTAGGGCCTAGGGTTTAGGGTTTTGGTTTAGGGTTTGGGTTTCATGGTTTAGGGTTAGGGTTTAGTGTTTAGGTTTTCGGGTTGCATTATTATGGTTTAATGTGTAGGGTTGCATGTTTAGGATTTAGGGTTTTTGATCAGGATTTACGGTGTAGGGTTTTGGGTTTAAGGTTTAGGGATTAGGTGTAGGGTTAGTATTTAGGGTTTAGGGTCAAAGGTGTAGAGTTTTGGATTTATGGTTTAGGCTTTAGGGTGATGGTTTAGGATTTAGGGTTTAGGTCGTAGAGTTTAGGAATAATAATTTTGGGTTTAGGGTTTAGGATATAGGGTTTAGGGTTAGGATTTAGGTTTTAGGGTTTAGGGTTTTGAGTTGTAGGTTTAGGGTTTAGGGGTTTGTGTTTAGGGTTTAGGATTTAGCATTTAGGTTTTAGGATTTAGGGTTAGGGGTTAGAGGTATGGTTTAGGGTTTAGGGTTAGAATTTAGGGTTTAGGGTTAGGGTTAGGGTTAGGGTTTAGGGTTTAGTGTTAGGTTTAGGGTTTAGATTTTTAGGAATTAGGGTTTAGGTTTTAAGGTTTAGGTTTAGGTATTAGTGTTTAGCATTTAGTGTGTAGGGTTTAAAATTTAGGGTTTAGGGTTTAGGGTGAAGGGTTTATAGTTTAGGGTTTTGGATTCCAAGTTAAGGGTTTAGGGTTTATGTTTTAGTGATTTAGTGTGTAGGGTTTTGGGTTTAGGGTATAGGGTTTAGGCTTTAGAACTTAGGATTTAGTATTTAAGTTTAGGTTTTAGGATTAATGGTTTAGGGTTAGGGCTTAGGTTTTGGAGTTTAACGTTTATAGTTTAGGATTTAGTGTTTAGGGTTTAGTGTTTAGAGTTTTAGGGTTTTGGGTTTAGGGCTTTAGGGTTTAGGATTTAGGGTTTAGAGTTTAGGTTTTCTTGTATAAGGTTTAGAAATTAGGGTTCCAAATTTAGAGTTTAGGATTTAGGTTTCAGGGTTTAGAGGTTAGGGTTAGGGTTTAGGCTTTATTGTATAGGGTTTAGTGTTAAGGGTTTATGGTTTAGGCTGTTAGGGTTTAGAGTTTATAGTTAATGATACGGGGTATAGGGTTATGAGTTCCAAGTTTAGGTTTTATGTTATATTGTTATGGGTTTAAGGTTTAGGGCTTCAAATTTAGGGTTTGGAGTTTAGGGTTTAGGGTTTAAGGTTTAAGATCTAGGGTTTTAGATTTAAGGTTAAGGGTTTTAGGTTTTAGAGTTTAGAGTTTAG
>NW_006241045.1:0-2045 GCF_000226075.1 Solanum tuberosum
TCCTTCTCTTCCATAGCATACTATAACTCCAAAAGCGGACCTAGAAAACTTAATCGAGTCACTTAAAAGGCCATTGAAAACAAGTATATTTTAAATGCCCAAAATGCCCCTACAAGCCAAACACCCAATCTAAATTATAATTTATCTCATCTCTCTATACTGTGAAATCACCCTTGTTAAAAAAATATGTAGCTTGGTTCTAGGATGTCAGTTTAGTAATGCTAAATTGGTACCCAAGATGTGGATGTAGAGGGTAATAAGTAGTTGACGCAAATAATGGGTTGCCTACACTGAAGCACAACAAAGTGAGGAGAATCACCCTCCATGAACTTTTATGTGCCATAGGCCTTTTAAGTGCGCCTTAAATGAGCCTTTGACAACACTGATTTGAATGAGACACTGTTTTGATTATCGATGAGTCGATGACCTTCAACATATTTGGCAAGTAAGTTTTTTGTTTCTCTGTGTGGCTTTCAGAATTTAGATTTCAAAAGCAGTTATTTCTTCCTAAAAATGTTTCTTTGTTCCCTTTCTTGGAGTCACAACTTGCCCACTTACCTCACATGACTTCTTCTTTTTGATGAGGTCACTTGCTTTACATGACTATTGTTTCCACTGACACTTCTATGTGAGTACACATTATATTGTATCAAAAGTTACATTGGTCATGCCTTGTTCATACAAAATGTTGAGACAATTGAAAAGATACAACAATGATAGATGGGAACTTTTAAAAAGAAAGATCTGAATGTTTCCCTTTTTAATTGACGCCTAGTGGATATAAAACAATAAAAGTGTAGAGAAACAAATGGAGAACATACTCTACTATGAGCTACATGAAAGTGAGATTTAAAAAAAAAAGTCAAAACTTATTATCAATCAGAAAGTAAAGATTTGCTAGCAAGTTCAGTTCATTTTCTGGTGAAAGAACAAGGCAATAAATTATTATTACGTTGTCAAAACGGGAAAGGAGGAATCCTATGGAACTGGGTACTATCTTAAAAGTGAGAACATAAATTTGAAATCAAGGTATGGCCTGAGAAAAATTCAAAACAGAAGAGAAACATTCAAAATGCAAAAAGATGCCACGAAAGGGAAAACAAACCGCAGGTTATTAACCTACCTTTATGGAGTGATAGAAGAGATTTCCCACGTCCATTTCTTGAGCGGGACGGTAATCGCCTCCTTATGTCTTTCCAGAGCTTCTTATACTCCTCTTCATTGTAGGGCGTCATCAATAAATTCAAAACCTCCTTCCTGTACCAAGAATCTATGATTGTCGCATCCAGCTTGATACACAAAATTAGCAGCCAATGGTTACAAGGATTATCATGGTGAACGAAAACTAAGAGGTAACATAAAATAAAAGAGGGACCAAAAGAACCAGTGAAAGTAGCAGAAGAATTGAAATCATACATTCAGGCAATGTTCCACTAAAGGTACAAAGAGGTTAGAGCTACTTCCCCTGCCTACCCCTGCACCTATATTCTCAAGGATTTCTATTTCACTTTGGAATATTGCCTCCTTAAGAGCTTCATAAAGAAAACAACAATTATTACCAAATGAGGATTTGAAACAATGATATCTTCATACACAAAATTTTTTGCACGAATCAAATAACTTACAATCAGAATCTTCTTTAGGTTCAATTTTTACTTCCGCATCCATGAATTTGCTATCGTTCTGAATCTTCTGCTCCTTACCAGGTATATGTTCACATCAATTATGTGCTTCCAGTTATCTAAATCCCTACCCTCGTTTCCTCGCTTCTTACTCAAAATCCCATCATTCATCTTCTGCCTCTTACCATGTACAATCATCACATCAAATCTATGATTCATGTTATCTAAGTTCCTATCCTCGTTTCCTTGCCTCTTACTCAAAATGCCATCTTTCAACTGCTGCTCCTTACCAGGTACAATCTTCACATCAACTCTGTGCTTCGTATCATCTAAATCCCTATCCTCGTTACCTCGCTTCTTACTTAAAATCCCATCTTCCATCCTATCTCTTTCTCGCATTAGTCTTTAGAGCTTTTGAACTCC
>NW_006241046.1:0-2040 GCF_000226075.1 Solanum tuberosum
TCTTTACATCTATATTTACAATCAAGTATAGTTGTATGAAGTTTGCAGAGAGAGGACGAGGCAGAAACATACTGCGTGATAGGGAGAGGTAGAAGCGTGTGTGATATTTTGTGGAATATGGGCATATGGTGTATTAAATGAGTTTGAATGGTGTTAAGACTCTCTTACAGATCTATTCAGATCTTTTCAGATTCATTAAGAGACTTTTAAAAAAAAAGAAACAAACGAACTTAGTGGGCTGACTCTGAATGATTAGGATTTAGACCTAAAAAACAAACACACTTAATAAGCTGAATTTGAATGATTAAGATTCAAACCTTTATTAAGTTCAAATAAATGAGAACAATCTGTGAAGCAATAATTGTAGAGAATATAGTTCAATTTTTGGACAACACAATCAACAAAATATACACAATATAAAAAGCAGTTGATACTTTCTATCCCAATGTGTCTGGCTGGAAATATTACTTTTTTACTTTTCATGTTTCACCTATTTGAGAGTTAAATTTTGACTAATTATCAAAATTAAATTGAATAGATTAGTTAAATATTTTAAAATTAAAATTTAAATATTTTAACAATTATACAAAAAGTACATACAAAAAAAAATTCTTTTCATATTAATATGATATAGGTAAAAGTGCATGCGATTTGCCTGTGGAATACCAATTATTATTGTACAAACCAAAAATATGAAGAACAAAAGACTTGACATAGTGAAAAATAAATTTAAGAAAAATTCTACAAGAATAATAAAACGAGGTGTAATGAAACATAGCAATCGTAATATTTTATTAGGTCAATAGTAGAAAAGATGATACACCTATCATCCTTCATAAAATTTTGTTAGTTACTCATCAAGATAATCTAAAAGAAAAATCATATTTTTTGTAATTAATAATAAAAAGTTACTACTAATACTTATTCCTTCAACAATTAATCCTTTCCTAGCAAACAGCTGCTTTCCTAGCTAAAACAAACTTCTTCCAAAAATCAGTAACTTCCCTTTGAACTTCAATTTCTGTTTTCTTTCCATTGTTCTTGATCACCAAATTCTCCTCCCCAACCTCCTCCATTTTGGCACTCAACCTAGCCGGAAGTGTGTCGAGCTCGTGCAGGACTTTGACGATGTCAAAGACGAGACGCTCTGCCAGGGTCCGGGAGAAGTCCTCCCTGATCACGACGCGCAACACTGTGACGTGTTGTGCGTCAGCTGGCATAGTGTAGGCCGGGACAATCCACCCGAACCTACGGAGCGTCTCGGAGACCTCGAATTCATTGTGAAGACTATTGTCCTTGAGGGAAAATGCCACCAATGGGACACCTTCATCTTTAGAGACTATGTTGAAACGTCCTGTTTTTTCAAGTCCTTCTCTTAACATAATTGCGTTTTCACGACAATTTTCCATTACATTTCGATATCCCTGCAATTTAATTACAAAAGTATATTGATTATATAAATTAAAAAAATTATATTTATGAATTTACAAAATCTAATTAATTTTACCTCATAGCCCAACCGGATAAGTTGATAATATTGAGCAATGACTTGACTTGAACCTACATTCGCACAAATTTATATTACATTTCTTGGATGACCAAATTATAATAACATACAAAATTTATATCATATATCTAGAAAATGTCCGAGAAAGTTGTTAATCCAAATGTAACAGAAAAAAGTTTTTAAGAAAGAAATAAAGAATTTTGGAACTTTTGATTTATAACCAAGTCATATATTTTTTGTGATTATAAATAATCATCTCACTAAAGGTAAAATAAGAAGAAAGAAGTTATTAAATTATTTCTAAATTTAGGAAGACATTTTTTACTTAAGCAGAAGGTCTACGAAAATAATCTCTACTCTCTACTCTACATTGTGAACATCAACTTCTTCATATTTTACTTGTGAAATTATACTGAATATGTTATTTTTGTGAAAATGTGTGTTTTTTGTTTCTTACTTTGTAAATAAATAAAATATGAGGTAGAGATTGAAGTTTTTACCTTTGGAGAAATTGAGAGTAAAAGTAGGTTGAT
>NW_006241047.1:0-2040 GCF_000226075.1 Solanum tuberosum
ACTCAAAAGTTTTCTGGCCCAAATTCTTTCCCTATTGGCTTTTCCCTACGACGGGAAAAAGTCGTTACACTCTTAGCAAAACTTGTTATGTTTTTATGTGAAAACCATTGAATATTTAACAAATTTTAACAAAAAGGTGGAAGTTATTAAGTTTTAAATACAAAAACATTTTGATATACATACTGTGAAGGGCTAGACAAACTTTCATGTATACATGTTGTAGAGAATTGGTGTTAATGAAATCATCTTCAGTTATGTCTACAATTAATAAGAATGTATATAGTGTAGCTCGTATATAGAATAAGACAATTCTAGATTTACATACATATTATAATATAAAAATATACAAGACATACGATATATACACACAATGTATACATCGTAGCTACCATTTCTCCTTGTCTGTGAAACAACTATCTGACTCTGACTGCCCCCTAGGTTGGCCTATGTATGTCACGTCATAATATGAAATTAGCTACAGAATTTATTGATGAAGCCATAATGTGTGTAAGAATTTGTTAAGCTATTAATACAAAGAGCTTAAATCCTTATCTTAAACAGACTGTATAGTAAGGAAAACGTATTTATTCAGTGTGGTCCAAAAAAAAAACTAGTGCATCTTAAAGTGTTTAATATGTACACGTAGTAATAAGTATCACCGCGAGCGCTATCTATCATTATTTTTATTTGTCTATTATACTAAAAATATATAGTGAAATTTACAGAAATGACTATACTTTAGGGGTTAATAAAGTTTAGTAGTTATAATTAAGATAATTACTATTTGTAACTAATTTTTAATTGGCTATCCAGTTGTATCTAAATGTATTCACCGTGTATGGTGGTTGTATTCTAGTATTCATATATTATTTTTAGGCGGTTACTCCGGATACTAATACAATATATAATTCCATTGATTTCATAGATACTAATACAATATATTTTTAGGCGATTACTCCGGATACTAAAAATTTAGCATAATATCTCAATCTTCCCTAATCAATGGAACTATGAAATCTCACAATATTTTTTAATAATAATAAACAAAGGAATTGCATTACAAGATTTTTTTCTTCTTCATTGATTTTGTTGAGTCACTAAATATAACTTGTATGGCATTGATACAAAAAAAAATTTGTTGTTATAGAGTTTTAAAAACTTGAATACATTGGTAAGACATTGATATAAATGCATTTTGGTGATGAATACACTATATAGAAACACTCAAATTATACATTAATACAAAATATATAATAGTGAACAAAAATACACTCAAATACATGATACAAATGTATAACCAAGAACAATTATAGACTTGAATACATTGATACAAATTATAACAAGTTGCAAGATAAACATTACATGAGACCATTGATACATAGATGCAAATGTGTAATCAATATCATATACAAACAAATACATTCAATACAATAACAGTGAAACAAATACACTCATATACATGAATACAATGCAGATACATGTGCATTGACACATGAATAAAATGCATATATGCGTGCATTTGATTCCATGAAAAGTCCTTAAATTTGCACCCAAAAAATCTCAAAATTCGAGATATAAACTCCTTGTAATATATTCAATCTTTCAAAACATCACTCATTAATTTTAGTAACAGTTTCATGAATCTGTAATTTAAACTGAAGCTTCAAAGCTTTCTCTCATGATTGATAATGCAGTTTCGAAAATCATCTCGAGTCAATGATGACGACGCTTTATCGGAGAAAGGGAGAGGTAGCGCAACATCGTTAAGTTTGAATTTGAAAAGAATTCGAAAGAATCGTCCATGAAAGAAAAGAAGAAGAAAAATAATCATCGGAAGAATGTGCTAACATGGGGTTATACACTAATTTGGAAAGTTAAAAGAGGAAAGATGGATAATTGATAGATACAAATTACAATGTCTAGAATCAAAGTCTAGAAATAAATTATTGGAAGATATACTTTTAAATTGGAAAATAGCTATTAAAAATGAATATTATAGTAGCAAATTATAATTTTATTAAACTATAGTTATATATAATA
>NW_006241048.1:0-2038 GCF_000226075.1 Solanum tuberosum
GTGAACAGTAAGGCCTGCCGGTTTTTGGTTCACAAATTTGATAATCCTGAGATTCATGTTAATACGATAATTGAATCATATAACTCTAAGTTCTTTGGACACATTTATCCGTATAAAACTGAATGTGAGTCAACAAGTGAAAGATCTAAATGACCACTGGAAGAATCAACGAAAAGTACACTACCTAGTGAGGATCCTAGGCATAGTAATCGCAAACGGAAAACCACTTCTTTCGGATAAGATTTTGTGGCATTCTTGCTTGAAAATGAGCCTTCAACACTTAAAGCAACTATGTCTTCATCTGAGTCAATCTATTGGAAAGAAGCAGTCAATACTGAGATCAAATCAATTTTAAGTAATCATACTTGGGAATTGGCTGATCTTTCTCCAGGAAATAAACCTTTAGGATCAAAGTGGATCTTTAAAAGGAAAATGAAAGCTGATGAGACTATTGACAAATATAAGGCTAGACTTGTAGTCAAATGATACAGACAAAAGGAAGGTCTGGACTACTTTGATACATATTCTCCAGTAACAAGGATAACATCAATTAGGATGTTAATAACACTAGCGACAGTGCATGATCTTAAAATCCACCAAATGGATGTAAAGACAACCTTCTTAAATGGAGATTTGGAGGAAGAAATTTACATAGAACAGCCTGAAGGGTTTGTGGTTCCTGGTAAAGAAGAGAAAGTGTGCAGACTTGTGAAGTCACTTTATGGGCTCAAGAAAGCACCCAAGCAATGGCATGCTAAATTTGATCAAAACAATGTTGGCAAATGGATTCAAGATTAACGAATGTGATAAATGTGTTTACATTAAAAATGTTCTGAATCATGAAATCATTATTTTTTGTATGTAGATGACATGTTAATAATGAGTAAAGATATTGATGATATAAATGCTACTAAGCGTATGTTGTCCAACAAGTTCGATATGAAGGACTTAGGAGTTGCTAATTTGATCCTAGGGATCAAGATTCTCAAAACTCCTCAAGGACTAGCATTATCTCAATCTCATTATATTGAAAGAGTATTGGATAAGTTCAAGTACTTGAATTTCAATGTTGTCAAAACTCCAATTGATTTAAGCTTTACATTTCAAAAGAATGTAGGTGAAAGTGACTCTCAATTGGAACATGCTAGAGTGTTGGGAAGTTTGATGTATATTATGAATTGTACGCGACCAGATATAGCATGTGTTATTAGTAAACTAAGCCAGTTCACCAGTAATCCGAATCAAACTCACTGGATGGCAATGAAACGTGTGTTGGGGTATCTGAAACATGCACAACACTAAGCATTGCATTATAATAAATGTCCTGTACTGATTGAAGGATATAGTGATGTACATTGGATCACCGGGTCAAATGAAGTAAAATCCACAAGTGGTTATCTGTTCACACTTGGTGGAGGAGCAGTCTCTTGGAAATCGTCCAAACAGACATGTATCGCTCGCTCTATAATGGAATCTGAATTCATTGCCTTAGATAAGTCCGGTGAAGAAGCTGAATGGCTCCGGAATTTCTTAGAGGATATTCCATTATGGCCCAAACCTGTGGGACCTATTTGCATACATTGTGATAGTCAAGCAACAAAGCATGGAGCGTTATGTACAACGGGAAATCTCGTCATATACGATAGAGACATAATACTATAAGTCAATTCCTCTCTAGTGGAATTATCACAATTGACTATGTGAAGTCAAGTGATAATGTGTTAGATCCACTAACGAAAGGCCTAGTGAGAGAGGCAGTTGAAAGATCATCTAAGGGAATGGGTTTACGGCTTAGGACAAGTCAGCGTAACTCTATCTAGCATATTGGAGATCCCAAGAGCTAGATTCAAGGAGAAAAACAAAGTTGTGACTGACGGTTCGACATTGTCAATCAACTCAATCCATTCTCATGATGAAGACAATGTTCAGGAACAAGGTTAAGACTTTAAGGCTTGTTAATGAGTTAATAAAGCTTAAAGTTTTTAATGATTTCCTAAGTTTAACAGATTTGACCAAATAGTGTATCTACGAGATGACA
>NW_006241049.1:0-2032 GCF_000226075.1 Solanum tuberosum
TCTAACTTATCTTTGCCTGTGCGTCGTAAAAAGCATTAAGTTGTTACATATAAAGTCAGAAGATTGCAGTGTTTTTAATGATTTTGGTAGAAACATTCATACCTTTATTTGCAGTACGTGTTGAAGTTAATTTGCTTGCAACATGAGATGTAGTTGATGTCGATCCTAGTATGAGGAGCACAAATATTTAGAGATAGCTAAGTAATTATGACAAATGAATATAGAGTAAATAATGGAACTAATATCTGTGAACTGACCTAGTTCAAAGGTAGATAAGCAAGTAACTATATGTTCTCCTCTGGTTGAAGCAGATGGGACGTTTGGACGTTTGGAAGCTGCAAGCACAAAATGAGGAGAATAAATCTATTAACAGTACGTCAGGTGAAGCTTGTAAGCATGGATATAGATATTGAAAAGAGAGATTTGACCAAAGGAAGATAAGAACATGCATAGGTAACCTTGTTCAGGAGATAAAGAAGAATTGGTAATTGTAAGAGCAGCAGTACTATTTGATTGACGAAGGGTTTTTTTGTCTTTTTTGATTCAGCCCTTTTTTTTCTTAGTTGGGATAAAGCAATTGTTTTCTCTCCGATGACATTTGTGCATATCTAGTGCGTCGACGCAAATTTGTGTAACTTCTGGGTAGGCACATTATTTGTATGTGCTTCCATTCCTGTTTCAACTAATTGATGATTTGTTAAAATAACTTGCAACGTAATGTAATGGGGGGAAAAAGACATACACTGGGGGGAAAAAAAGGCTTGTGACAACAGCAGCCTAATATGGACTAATGACAAACATCATATAAGTAGTGCAACATTTCGAGGGACTAATGCATAGAAAACATCTGGAATTGATTGAATGAGTAGTTGTTTCTACAATGAGTACATGATCTGTTGTGTTTGAAGCCATAAGACTGTAGAGTACCACAAATGAAACATTACCTATGTAATAGAAGATGTTTTGATAGTGTAAAGGTAGTTTGGTATTTCAATAGCCATATGAAAACCTTGATGTTGCTACGAAGGATGAATCCATTGTTATTATGTAGAACGATTTTGAGCATTGGAATAATGGAAAGGGAGAGCATGACTTCATTAGGTTGTCTTGCACTGTTAGTAAAGGGAGATAACTATTGCAAATATTGTGCGCAAATAAAAACACTATATGGTCCAAAAATTTGTGAAGACTAAACAATAGTGTCACGATGATTTACTATTAGCAGTAAAATATACTGAAGAGACAATATGGGGAAAAAGTAACACATATTATATGAAGAGACGATATGGGAAATAAGTAGCACATATTATATGCATTTGCAAATGACTTGTCACCATTTGAAAGCACCCTAGTTTTATTCATACATGTAAATTGATTCTGGTTAAGAAATAAGGATAATGTTCGGCTCTTCCTATTGGGAAAGTTCTATCTGTTTGGACGAATAGAAATATTTACAAATAGCAACGTAATTAGTAAAAATGAATATAGTCAAAATAGTGGAAGTAATATTTCTGAATTGACCTAGCTCGGAGGTAGATAAGCAAGTAACTATATGCTCTCCTGTAGGTGAATCAGACGGTACATTTGTATTTTTGGAAGCTATAATCACAAAGTGAGGTAAAAAAACGTATTAATAGTACGTTAGTTGAATCGTGTAAGTATAGCTATAGATATTCAGCAGAGAGATTTCACAGAAGGAAGATAAGAATATGCGTAGCTAACCTTGTTGAGGAACTGAAGAAGAAGTGCTAATTGTAAGAGCGGCAGTACTATTTGATTTGTGAAGGTTTTTTTGTCGTTTTGATTCAGCCCTTTTTTCTCTTAGCTGGGATAAAAGCAATTGTTTTCTCTCCGGTGACATTTGTGCATATCTAGTGCGTCGACGGAAATTTCTGTCAGAAGTTGTTTCCTGGCTAGTCATATTATTTGGATTTTCTTCCATTGCTGTTTCAATTAGCTGATGATTAGTTAAAAGAAGTTATAGCCTAATGTACTATGGGAAAAGCAAATACAGTTGACCAAAAAGAGGCGT
>NW_006241050.1:0-2030 GCF_000226075.1 Solanum tuberosum
AGAAAATATTGGATTCGTTGAAATCGTTCCCAGTTAATATTTGTTAGAAAAACAATCATAAAAATATTTATGCTAAATACACCAAATAGGAGCTTATTCAAAATACAATCCAAAAAAGTTTTAACTTCTTCATTGTTACACCGTAAGTTAACTTCATTTTACCAAAGGAAAAACACGCCCTGATGTGTCAACACAACAATATTATATAATATATGTATGTTTGTGCATGCACACGACTGTTACTTTAGAATCTTGATCGTCAGATATCATTGAGAGATATATATAAAAATGTGTTATCTATATTATTTTATTAGTTACCTATTTTAGAAATGAGGAATTTTTACAATACAAGGCAAATGTTAAGTTAGTTATGCACAATATCATATAATGGGATTATTTTATTTTATGCAGCCAACGACAAGCCCTTAGTTTTGGTCACTTACAATTCCCAAGAAGTATAAAAATAAGAGATCCTCTTCCTATCTTATTTCTTATCTACTGCAGTTAACTGTCATGACTCACCCTAAATCTAACCAGATCACTTAGTTTTCTTAATAAAACATTCTATAATTTGAACCTATGCACCTTCCTTATTTAGAAACATACCTGTCATATTCAACCATTTTGTATCAGAGTTCAGCCTCCTGAACCTTGTGTTCCCAACCAGTCAAACTATGTATAATAGCATAATCCTAGCTAATAGAGACCAATGGTTGACTTAAAAAGTGTAGTTGTATCACAAATCACTAGCTTAACCTAAAATTATAATGATAATAAGAGAAGAAGAGAAGGGTAGAGAAATTTTTTCCAGTATGTAAATAAAGTATTGTGGTTGCTGCATCTATCATTTGTAGTGGAGCCTCATCCTATTTGAATACAAGGTAGACCAGAAATTATCATGCTTGATCGCTTGCATTCAAAGTTTCTTTTCCTATAAAAGCTTGGATGAACACTGTTTCACATGCAATAATAAATCATTGTTTACATGTTAGCATTATAGGAATGTCACTGACAGCAAAAAGCAAATCCTTATTGTCAGCTTTACCCAAATGAAACTTTAGAAATCAATAAAGCCTAAATTTTATGACATCTTTTCCATTACAGACACCACAACACAATTGCAAGTCGCAGCATAGATCTCATGGTGAAACCTTCAAATTGTACCCTCATCCTCTTCAATGTTTAATCTTATGCTCTATTGACTACTATAACCTTTAAGCTAGTGTTATCACGGGAGGAAACCATAAATAAGGTTCAAAAATATGTTGGGGTTAAGGACACAACGTAATTGCACTCGCTTTAGTGAATATAGACACAACCATATAGCCCAGTAACATAGAAATTTGAAAAGAATGTCAGCAGGTGGAGTGGAGCTATACCAACTTAGTGAAGCACAATATATTATTATACTTCACAAAGCACTGTAAGAAGTTCTCAACTGAAGAATCATCCCTAATTAGTCCATTTATACTTATTTAGTGATTGATGCTCAGGGTAATACAACTACGAGCTAGACTCGCAAAAATTAAAAGTTATCGTATCAACAACACACGAATATCAAAATCCTAAAGCTAAAATTTAGACTTTCAAAGATACACATGAATATCAAAACCCTAAAACTAAAATTTAGACTTTCAAAGATAGAATTTCTTACCTGATTAATCCTATTCCAAGAACCCTAAATCTGTAAGACGTGAGGCGTGCTCATCTGTGAAGCATTTTGTTCAATCTTCAACAAGAAATTTGATGGAACAACTCTTCAACGAAAATGTATGCTATGACGGAACAACTCTTCAATAAGAAATATGTGAGGGAAATCATGTTCTTCAGCTCTTCAATTTTCAACAAGAAAGTTTGACGCAAATCGTGTTCTTCAAACTTGAGAGAAAAGCGTGTTATTCAGCTATGTCGGCACAATTTTTACTGATTTGGGGGAAAATAAGTTTTAATGTTTTATGCATTATTTTTTTGCCCAATAAAAATTGGAGGGAGATAGTTGAAAATGTTGGAGGGAATATAATATTTTAGTG
>NW_006241051.1:0-2028 GCF_000226075.1 Solanum tuberosum
TTATCTAAGTCGATGTAAATATGCCTTGAATTAAAGTAGGCTAATTTGACACCACCCGTAAGTTGAGTTTGGGCAATGAAACTCTTTCTAATGGCTTCCATTCTAGGCATAGCATTGAGGAATTTTCCCACCAATGTATACTTACATCTTCCCGGCATCTTACCTAGGAAATCCTTTTCAAGGAAAGTGATAGAGGGATATCGTTGATGAGTGGTGATAATCGGCTGATCAATGATCATAGGAGTAGCATTTTTCATTTGGTTAGCTCTAAGTCTAGTGGCTAGAGATTGAGTCACAGTAGGAGGGGCAGGGTCAGGGATTTGCGGGCTATGGTTCTATAGGAGGTGCAGGGTCAGGGATTTTAGGGTTGTGGTTCTTGTTAACAGAGCTGTTGACAGGGGGTTTTTTCAAGGTTTGTTCGAAATTATTCTGGTTGTTTTTTTGTAGGACAGGTCGATACACATCGAAGTTGGAGGAGATTTTCATGGGAGGGGGAATTTTCGAGATAATTTGGTTAAGGTCTTTATTGATTTCATGTTGTGTAACCTCACCTACTCCATTAGTATGTAACATCAAATTGCCTTTCTCATGCCCATTTTGGTTACTATTACTATTATGATCCAAGTTAACAGACTTACCTGCCTCCGTGCTGCTGTTGTTTTGTTGGTTCCCTCGTTCCTCCTTGCTTTGATGCAAAGTATCTTTTTCTGGAATGGCCTTCTCTTTGAGCTTCCAAATAGCCTCCATTGTGCCCTGGTGCTTCTTCCCGATTGTAGGAGCTTGTCCTTTGTCATTTGAATTATTTACAGCATGACTTTGCCTTGACACAGCCTGTGGATTCCCTTGCATTCTTTCATGCCCATTGCCATCATTGGCTTCTTTGGGATTACTCTTCTCATTTTCATGTTGCATTGTGTCCTTACTTTGAATTGGGATGAAACTCTTCTCTTGATTGTTTCCTTGGTTCAAAATATTCGTAATTTGAATTGACTCCCGTTCTTCACTTGAAATGTGATTAGCGACTGGTGCACTGATTTTGTCCTGCAAGTTAGAAGAAGAATCAATGTTAATTTCGTGTTGATTCAGTGATTTTGTTACCTCAGGAATGTTATCCTTATCACAAGGTTGCGTGTGGTGTAAATTTTCATCGCCATTGTTGACCGGAGTTCTGTTAAAGGAGAGTTATCCTTATCACAGGGATGCGTTTGCTGGAAATTTTCTTCGCTATTGTTGGCCGGAGTTCTGTTGACTTGGTCGGAATTTACTCCGCCGGCGATTCCACCATCCAATCGAGCTGAGATTGTGGTAAGATGTACTCTTTGACTTGGGGAAGATTCCCCAGTGGTTGAAATGTCATTCATTTCATCAGAGGTTGCTCGAATTTGAAGGCGCATCGAATGTGACTTTTTCGCGATTTCTCCAGAAATCGCCGCCTCAGATCTCCCAATTTGAGCGATGGAATTGCTTGATTTTTCGACTATAGGTAGATCTTTAGATGGAGATTCAGAATTCCTAATCGAATTAACCTGAATCTTTCCAGATTGTTCTAAGGAAATGATTCTTCTTGCCCAGTCTAGTTCCTCTTCTGAAATCGCGACATGGATCGCCTCAATGCGTCGCATTTTTGAGGAATTATATGATGATTCAGGTGTAGCGCCCTGTTGGGCTTTGTAGCTGATGGAGTTTCGCGTCGACTGAGCTTGGTCCGGCGGTTGGAGCTGCTTCCCCGGCGGCTCTGTGGCCATTCCGGCAGACTGCTGTTCCTTAGCCTTTGAGAGAAAATTTTTTAGAGAGAATTTTTAGAGAGAGAAAAAATTAAGGAAATGGAGTGGCGATGGGGTTTAGGGGTTAGGATTTAGGGTTTAGGGTTTAGGGTTAGGGCTTTGGGTTTTGGGTTAAAGTTTTTTTTTTAATTATTTTTTTTATTTTAATGACCCTTGGGTGGGTCAGGGGCTTAGCAACGCCTCCATGCTATAAAAAGGAAACCTAGTTCTATGTTGGTTCAAGGGTCGAATTTCCTACTAAGGA
>NW_006241052.1:0-2024 GCF_000226075.1 Solanum tuberosum
GACTGTACTGTATGTAATTCTTCACTAGGAAGGTTCTTTTCTTTTATGGGATTATTCTCTTCTAATGCCTTGTTGTTGAAGTATGTTAGACCTATAGAATTTTACAAAATTGGAAATCACAGTTCCGTTTTGAGCTGAAAGTGATCTTTTAAAAATGGGAAATTTATTTTCTAGTGGAATGTTATATTGGTATTTTCAATGAATATTTTTTTCTCTTCTAAGAGGCATCTCTTCCCAGATTTTCAGAATTAACTGTTGCTACTTTCTGCATAAATCTTATTCTATTGGGTGTGAGAGTGTTGTATTGGGTGACTTGGTGGTGCAAGCATGATGTATGGCGATCTCTGTACAAAACTTGAATGGGTTTAACAATGCAAGCAACCTGGAAAATATCCATGTTGAGTTTGGAGATTGGCTCTTGAATGCCTCGAAGTGTCCAATTAATATGGCATGTATGAAAGCATTGGGACCCAAACCCTTCACATGCTATATGTGTTCAATATGAAGGATAATTCGTACTGCGTTCTTGTGTACCAAAAAGATTTTGCTGCGAAAGTTAAAATGCATATGTGCTTTGCTTTCGATAGTTTTGATTTTTTGACTTCATTCTTTTTTGTTGTTTCAGAAAATTTAACTCTCAAATTTGAATCGTGAAGTAACATACTGGCATTTTCATTGGTCTGACTGATAGCTGCCCAAGTATTGTATGCTTTGTGTGTAAGCAAGCATGGGTTCCGCTTGCTGTGTTGCTGCCAGAGATAGAGCTGTTCTAGATGAATCAAGCTGTGAAAATTTGCAGAGAAATGTCCGCCAATCTCCTACATGGAGCTTTCGGTGGGATAATCGGGGACGAGTGGCTGGGGAGGAGACGCCAGTGAATTGGTCTTCTGATGGAATTGGTGGCAATGACGGATTAGAATTTAAATCTGGAACAACTGTAGGAACAGTATATGCATCTGAAGAGGGTAGTCCATTGGATAGTTTCAGATCACTTGCATGGCAGAAGTCACCAGTTTCTGAAAGAAATAATCGAAACTTTTCACTTCCTTTATTGGGTTAGTACTTGCATCGCTCTCCCTTTTGCTTTTGTATGAAACAAACTGATAAATACGTAACAACTAGGTGATTATGCAAATTGAAGAGAAATAAGATGTCAAGTTCTGATTGCAAATGATGAATTTGAATCGCCTTTTATTTTTCCCTTTTTGAACTTTGTGAAATATGAGAATACCTAATTGGATGACATAATGGTGGATGCTTTGTCATCCTGTGTGGGGAATGTGGAGGTAAAACTTTATCAAAGATCACAAGTACTCTTCAGGAAGAACTAATCAGCTAATACTAGCAGACCAAATTCTCACACGAGAGATGTTCATTAGGTTTAAATGTAGAGAAGGGTAATGTATAGAGTTGATTTTAGGTTAAAAACAGGAGGTAGAGAGCACTGAAATGAAATATGTTGCATGTGTGTGCTTCTCGGATGTAAAATTGTTTAGCCTTACAATGAGCTTCCTTTTTATTGTGAATTTTGTTTGGGTGTCAAGTACTCTACAAGTGAGCTTTGTTGCTTCTGAGATGTCTAGATTTGTCATAGAGAAGATTGAGCTGCTGGCAGTGGTGAATGATGGCTACTCTGTCTTGATAAGAGGATATTATCAAAAGATGAAGTTAAGTAGTGGAGGGGGTTGAAAATATAGACTATTTGCATGTTCTCCAATTGGGGAGCTGCTAGTAGCTTAAGCTGAAAATGTAGTTTCTTATGCTTCTTGTGGTGCTGCTATGATCAACTTTTTTAGATCATGGAGCATATAAAATATTTTGTTTGAAAGGTGGTTGTTAAAATTAATAGTTACTTGTCACTTGCTTTATCAAAGGATAAAGAATACTTTAAGTTGTCACTTGCTTAATTATAGGGTTGTTGGTTGTTACTTTTGAGTTTTTGGGAACAGAAATATTAGGTTTTGTTGGAATGTCCTCTGCTACCCCTTCAAAGTTGAGATCAAATATTTGTTCTCAAAGAAACT
>NW_006241053.1:0-2023 GCF_000226075.1 Solanum tuberosum
TTCATTATACTGCTTCACTCAATTTCAGTGAGATGGCAATTGAGACCGTAGTTGACAAATCTTCCTCTTCAGCTGAGAAAACCACTGATGTAGTCAATTCCAGTCATCCATACTACTTGACTCCATCAGATTCGCCTGGAAACAATCTCATCAACATCATTTTCGATGGTTCTAATTATGGAAATTGGAAAAGAGGAGTTTTAATTTCTCTGTCAGCTAAGAATAAGCTTTGCTTTGTTGATGACAAAGCAATTGTTCCACAAGAAGACTCACCTCTTTTTGACCACTGGAGAAGGTGCAATGACATGGTCATTGCTTGGTTGTTGAATTCTCTTAGCAAGGAGATCTCAGAGAGTGTTATCTATTGCCTGACTGCTGTTGATCTATGGAATGAGCTCCAAGAGAGGTATGGACAACCTGATGGAGCAAAACTTTTTCAGTTACAAAGAGATCTCAACAACATATCTCAAGGTACAAATGATGTTGCTAGTTACTTTAACAAACTAAAGAAGCTATGGGACCAAATGAAGGTTTTGAACACATTCATGACTTGTGGCTGTGATTGTAAGTGTGGTGCTAAAACACACAACCATAAAATGAATGAAGATATCAAATTGATGCAATTTTTAATGGGTTTGAATGAAATGTATTCAGGGTGTAGGGGGAATATTCTGATGATGAAACCCCTACCATCTACTAATCAAGCTTATTCCATGATCTTACATGAGGAATCTCAAAGAGAAGTGCATAATGGAAACATAGGATTTCCAGATTCTGTTGGCTTTAATGTAACAAGATGGAATGAACAGAGGAACAATCCACAATCCAGGGTGAATAATCAAGTTGTAGGAGCAGGTTACCAAAACAGTGGACAGAAGAATAACATGTTCTGTACCTACTGTAAGAAGACCAACCATGTAAGATTAAATTGTTATAAGTTGATTGGGTACCCTGCAGATTACAAGTTTACAAACAAGACAAAGAAGCCTCACAACAATGCTAAAGCTAATGCAGTTGGTACAGGAGAAAACAATTTCACTATTGCTTCTGAGGAAGGAATTATGCTCAATGAGCATTCTGGCAAAAATGTAGGATCAAGCACTATGTCAAATATTGTGAATTCTCAAGGTTTCACTAAGAATCAATGTGATAGACTGATACAGATATTTAAGTATGTCCAAAGTGGGGATTCCCAAGCATCAGGTTCTGAAAACCATTTTGCAAGCATGGCTGGTATTGCAACTGTTTTGAGTGCTTATTCTTCATGTTTCACTGTTTTTAATTCTAAACCATGGATCATTGATTCGTGGGCTTCTCAACACATGACTTATGACAAATCTTTGCTTCATGACATAAAATATCTTTCTAGACCAATTTCGGTTACTCTACCTAATTCCTATAAGGTTTCTGTCACATGCATAGGAATAGTTTCCCTCATTCCTAATTTAGAGCTACAGAATGTGCTCTATGTTCCTTCTTTTAAACACAATTTACTTTCTGTAAGCCAATTTGTTGATCAAACCGAGCTTGGTTTTCTTTTTACTAAACGTGGGTGTTTTCTACAGGACCTCAATCTCAACAGGAAACAGATTTTTGGTGAAGCTGCAGCTGGTCTATATGTACTGAAGGATTGCACATCAGATTCCAATCCCATTTCAATTGAGTCTTCTAGTTTTCAATCTTCTTTAATTTCTCCCAAACATCATGTTAAGTCCAAACATGTAGTATCTGATTTTGAGTCTTTTCATTCTAAATTAGTCAAGAATCCTGTCGTTTGTAATGATCAGAATATGAATGCAATGAATACTCTTTCTGATTCTCTTGACTCTAGAAAACTTTGGCATTATAGGTTGGGGCATTTACCTTACGCTTCTATGAGGCACATTAAAGATATATGTTATTCAGAAGGTGAGAAACATGATTTTCCTTGTGAAATTTGTCCAATGGCTAGACTCCACAAATTGCCATTTTCTAAAAGTCATATTACCACCAAAAACAGTTTTGAATTATTGCACATTGATAC
>NW_006241054.1:0-2018 GCF_000226075.1 Solanum tuberosum
CCCGACTGAGATTAAAGACCCAAATTCGAACCAGGATATGACCCGACACTTACTTAGGATGAGGTCAAGGCCGAGGTTGGATCTCAAGTTAGGAGTCAACTGCTCAGATCTCAAGTCAGGGTCAGTGGTCAAGAGTTGGGAATCAAGAGTCGAGTCTGAGGTCTCGAGTCTCAGGCTCAGGGTTAGGATTGGGGAATCGGGATCCATAGTTGAGTTTAATTAGGGTTGGGAGTTGGTACCCTTGTCAAGATCAATTCTGAAGTTAGGTCTTAAGTTGGGGAAGACAGGATTTATAAAATCATTCCACACTTAACCAGGAATAAGGTTGAATTAACTAAAAGAAAATTTCACTAAATTTCTTAAACTAGATGGATTTTATATCGTATATCAAGGAAAGAATTCAAATCAAGACGATCAAAAATGGAAAAATAAATTAGGGTTACAAGTGTTTTTGGGGTGGTGAGATGGGGATGGAAAAATAAAGATTGCAAAAATTTTAAATTATGATTTTTAGAATTGAGATAAAACATAGAGCTTGTTAAAAATAAACAAGGAAATGAGGGCACCTAATATGAAAGAGACTAAAATATATGATATCAAGAGAAATTTTAGTAGCTTAGTTAGTTGACCATCCAAATTTTTGTCTTGTTGTAAGAGTTTGATTCCCCACTTTGTCATTGATCCATCATTTCCCTTTTCAATAATAATAATAATAATAATAATAAATGGTATAAAATAAATCATACAAACAAGGAAACAAATCAATTGATGTTCAAAGAGGAAATATATAGTGTTACCCATTTAAATAGTTTCATCCATATTTTGCGATATCCTCATCTCCTTTCTTTTTTAGGACCAATTTATGAGAAAAAGTCCTCTCAGATTTTCATGTTTTTATCAAAACTTTACGGTAAGTGGATAAAGGAGAAAAAAAAGGAAGTGAAAAAGTGATTCAAATATGAAAAGGATACAGTGATTCACATACGAAATAATAGGGCATGAAGAAGGTCGTTAAGGTTTGTAGGATGAAAGAGATACAAAGAGGAGAGTTGGGAGCGATTGAAGGAAATAGAAATGGATTAGGGTTTAGAAAATAGTTATGAGCATTAAAAAAATAATGAAGCGGAGAAGTGTGGGCCATCCAGTTAAATTGAATGAATAACAGAGACTAAAAAGATCAAATGGGTTGCGGCCAAACAAAACATCCAGAACCCAACCCATTTGATCTTTTTAATCTCCGCAGTTAATTTAATTTAACCAGACCACCCACACATTTCCCTTTCACTATATATTTAACCCTTAACTATTTTCTAAACGCTAGTTCATTTCTATTTCCTTTGGTCGCCCCCAACTCTCCTTTTTCTTTCCCATTCATCCTACAAACCCTAACAACCTTCTTCAAGTTCTCATTATTTTGTATGTGATCGATATATTCTTTTCATTTTCAAACCTCCTTGTCACTTTTTTTTCTCCTCTGTCCATTTATTGTAAATATTAGATAACAAACATGAAGAATTGAGAAGACTTTTCATCATAAATTGGTCCAAAAAAGGAAAAGAGATGAAAATATTGAGAAACTTGAGTAAAATTATCTAAATACTAGTAAATTGGGTAACACTGTTTATTTCCTCTTTGAATGTTGATTGGTATGCTGTCATGTTTATATGATTTATTTTAATATCATTTTTTTACTTATTATTGATAAGAGAAGCGATGGAGGGGATTACAATGTGGAGAATCAGACTCTCACAAACAAAGCAAAATATTTAGATAGTCAATCAACTAATCTACTAAAATTTCCCTTAATACCGTCTATTTTAGTCTCTTCCATATTATGTATTCTCCATTCCTTGTTTAACTTTAACAGAATCAATGTTAAATCTCAACTCTAAAAATACTAATTAAATTTTTTTCTAATTTGTATTTTCCAATACCCCCGTCCCCCTCAGAAAAAACTTGTAATCCTAATTTAGATTTCCATTTTTGGTTGTTCTAATTCCAATAGTTTTCTTGATAAG
>NW_006241055.1:0-2018 GCF_000226075.1 Solanum tuberosum
TTAGTTATTTTAAATTTATATGTTATTATATTTTAAATTATTCGTGCAACGTGTGGACATTTATTCTAGAATTATCGTTTAATTAAAATGAATTCAATAATAAAAATATATTTACCTATAGAAATATATTATAAAGGAGTAATAGGTAAGAGGGATCAAATCAAATGACATATGATAAGTAAGGAACAAAAAGAAAAAATATTGAAATAATTGACATATGATAACATAATGTAGAATGAAAATAAATTAAATTTAGATTCTAATTTTATTCATACCAACTTATACTAGACACAAAAGATAAACTGAATTTGAAGAATAGAAGGCATAATATTTTAAATTTTATTTTTTAGAAAAGGTATACTACCATACGAGAATAGTTTTTTATTTATATTTTTGTTTTATAATATGATGTTAAATTATTTTATTTATTATTTCTCATTTCAAAAGATAACACCTCTAACAAAAACTTTTGTATACTTTATTGGTCATAAATTACATCAAAATAATTAAATCCATTTTTAGATATTAATACATACATAAATTGAATATTAACTAAAAATGATTTTATTTTCAAAATTTACTAATAAATAAAACAACATTATTCCCTTAAAAACGGATCATTAAAATAGCAAAGTGGTTAGAATTTCACTTTGAATCAAATTTATACATAGGGTAAATTCTATATTTTTTATAAATCTTGAATGTTTATTGCAATATACATTAAAAATAATGTTAGCCAAATTTGACTATATAATAGTAAGTACTAGTGAAAATGTAATCAAGAAAAACAGAAACATACAGAAATTATTTGTTCAATATTTGATATATATTTTATTTTGAAAAATGAAATATTTTTTAAAATTATCCAGTTCTAATCTTCAATCTATATATAACTTCAATTTAAATATAACAAGAGAAGTAAAAAGTGTCACATGTCAGCACCACAAAAAATTTCAATTATTTAATTTTAAAAATTCAGATTTTAAAAAATCAAAAATTAAAAAAATAAATTACAAAATAGTTAAATTTTAAAAAGTCAAAAAAAACTATGATGTTTTATTAACATAAGCTTTTTAAAGATAGTTACCACAATTAATATAACTCTTTTTTATTTTTTTAAAGATAACTGATTGTACATGTGGCTAAAGTTTATGTTATTTTGGACTCTTATTCTTATCTTAATAATAAGAATACTTATCTTTATTGATTGACATCTATTTAATTATTTTAAAAATAATTAAGAAGCACATGAAAAATACACATAAAAAAATCAACAAAAAACTACACATTAATATGACTCCACTACGTACAACTTTCTCATTCAATATCAAAACATTTAGAGTATTATTTAAATAAATTTAAATTATAGAATAAAAATTGCAAACACTAAAATATTACTTTAACTTTTTACCATTTTTTAAAATTCAATTTTTGATAATAGTTAACTACATTATACTCTTCCTAAAAAATGCTCCAAAATCTTAATTGTTTATTGCAATATACAATTAAAAATATGTTAGCCAAATTTGACTAATATATTCTAAAAATAAAATTGAATTATGAAATACTTTTAAAAAAAATATTAAAAAATAATTCAGATCTAATATATTCTAAAAATAAAATTGAATTATGATTTCAAAAATAAAATAATTCACGGTGATTGAAGGAGTATGTTTAACAAAGAGTCTGCTTGGTGTATGATTATTCAAATTAAAATATAATTTTTATAATTGATTTGAAAAATAAATACATATCTAAAAACAAAAAATAAAGAGACAAAATAAAATAAAATAAAATATAAAATCAACTAAAACTAAATTAATTTTTAAAATATTAATTTTATGAAAGTATCATTCAACTGTAAGAATTATATTGTACTAAACAATAGCATATAATTACATATATATTTTTAAATAACACATAATTGATATATGACTTTAAGAAAAATTAAAAGAAAAAATATAAAATTGTGAATAACATGACTACATTTTGATATTCTGGTGACTAAAACTCTTTTT
>NW_006241056.1:0-1396 GCF_000226075.1 Solanum tuberosum
TCTATGGTATCTAGACCAGGCCTGTTACAACAGCAAACACACTCGACTGGCTCACTACCAAAACTAGTAAGTTTTTCATTAGTAGGGATTTTACCTCTTAAAATTCTCCACAAAAGAAAAGAAGTTTTAAAAGGAATACACTTATGCCAAATGAAAGAGTTGAACTTATTCTTGGTCTTCTTCTCCCTGATTTCATTCCATGCCGATGAACAGCTGAATTTTCCATCCGTGCTTAATTTCCAAATCGCTTGATCTGGGAGGTCCTGTTGAATGTGAAGTTCTGTGGATAGGATGTTGGCTAGTTGATTGTTAGGGGCCTGTTGCAAGAGCAAATTCCAGTTCCATTGTCCTTCATGCCAAAATTCTGCCACAGTAGTATTGTTGAACCTCTTACTGTCATTTGAGAACTGGGCAAGAGGGCCAACAGCAAGCCAATTATCCCACCAACAACAACAACAAAAACAACATACCCAGTGAAATCCCACTAGGAAGCCAATTATCCCACCAAAAAGAACAATTGTCCGAGTTGATTCTCCATTGAATGTGTTGTTCAGTTGTATGCTTGTTGTGCATAAGATGTTTCCAAATTAGAGACTCCCCTGTATCCCATTTCTTACTAATAGGATTAGACCTTTGACAATAGTTAGCTTTCAAAAGATCCCCCCAAAGAGTGTGTTTCGATCTGAAAATCCACCATTGTTTATATTGGAAAGCCATACAAATATCCTTGATATTCCTCATACCAATACCTCCCTCATCATAAGGAAAGCTTAAATTCTTCCATGACGCCCAGTGGTATTTTTTTCTTTCATTCTTCATTCCCTAGAAAAAGTCAGCCATGATACTTTGGATCTACTTGAGGATAGTAACTGGAGGGGTCACTGCTGATAGTAGATGAATAGGCAGTGACTGCAGCACATGCTTGACTAGTATTGCTTTACCTCCATAGCTCAATAGCTTTGTTTGCCAAGCTGTGATTCCGCATAACACTTTATTAATAAGACCAGAAAAAATAAGTAATCCTAGGTCTACCAACAAATAAGGGGCAACCAAGGTAAGTAATAGGGCCCTTCTTTTGTTTGAAACCAGTAATTCTTTTAATTCTGTCTCTTGTGCTGTTGAATGCATTAGAGTGGACCATAAAATGGCTCTTGTCTGTATTAACTAGCTGGCCTGAAGTTTCCTCATAAGAGCTCAGTGTTTGCATAATTAGCTTCAGTGTTCTCTATCTACCAGAAGTGACCAGAATAATATCGTCAGCAAAACTCAAATGATTCACTTGGGGTCCTCTGAGGTCCATGAAGAAGCCATGATAGTCCAGGTTGTTATGGAGGTTGTTCAAGGATCGAGAAAGGACTTCTGCACCTAAAATAAATAGGGCAGGAGATAAAGGATC
>NW_006241056.1:1493-2018 GCF_000226075.1 Solanum tuberosum
ATTGACAATAATAGAGTACCAATTGTTAGCCATTATCCTCCAAACTATATCAATAAAGACCTCATTAAATCCCATTTTTCTTAATACTAACATATATAGGACCAAGAAACTCTATCATACGCTTTAGCCACATCCAATTTAATGATAACATTGCTCCCAATATTAGGCTTCTTAATCTGAAGAATAATTTCTTGTGCCAGCATAATGTTTTCTGAAATACTTCTCCCTTAGACAAATCCAGACTGATTGAGTGAAACCAAATTAGGTAAAATAGGACCAAGTCTAGAGCTCACCAGTTTAGAGATGATCTTGCTAGTGAAATTGCTTAAACTGATTGGCCTGAATTTAGTGAGTTTGTTGGGATTGTTCACCTTAGGGAGGAGAACAATGCAAGAATGAGAAAAATATTTAGGAATCATTTGGCCACAGAAGAAAGCTTGAATTACCCCAAGGAGATCATGCTTGATAGTATGCCAACATTTCTGGAAAAAATAGCCATTCATTCCATCAGGACCAGCTGCAGAA
>NW_006241057.1:0-2017 GCF_000226075.1 Solanum tuberosum
ATGACCACTAACCGAACTAACGACTTATTTATTAATTTGCACATATCAATCTCACCCAAATTTGATGCGGATCAAGAGATATCACATCGAATCCAGATTTTCGGGGATAGGTTCTCCTCTTGCTTGTTTTTCCTTCTATTATCTCCAATCAATCTCATCTCCCACTCAAACGGCTATTTGAATTCAAATATCTATTTTTGCTATAAATACATGGTATTAGTGCCATTTTTTTTAAAAAGAGACGGTCAGAGAGGGAATTTGAAGGTTGGAGAATAATATTCTTTGAAACTAAACCCACGAAGGTTTGAGCCTTGGATTTTCGATTTTCTTTCAAGTTCTTTTGATTTTGCTTATCTATTGGTTGATCAGTGGTGGTGAAGTTCTCTTACTAGCTCGTCGTCTCCAATTTGCTGCCTCGGATAAGGTAACATTCTTCTCATTTTTATTTTTTCTTTCAGATCCTTTTTCGTTTTGTGTTATGTGAACTCTCTAGTGTATTGTTAATATATGCTTCTTGTTATGATACTTGGTTTTTACATTTGTCCTATGCCTTGATGATTTCGATTCTGGGTTTGTTTTCTTTTAAATTCCTATGTATGCTCTGATTTTCTCAAATTATAATATTAAGCTTTCTGAATATGTTTATATTCTCAACCCCCTCCCCTGGATTTTCTAGTTTAGTTCCTGTATAGCTCACATACCGTTAAGATATTATTGCTTTAATAACTTTTGTCCTGAATCTAGATGCTGGCTGTGATATGGCTTAAGATAATGTGTATTGCTATTTGTTTCCACCAAATGGTTTGTTACTGCATTTAGCAATACAACATAAACTTTCATTTCGATCATCTTATATGTAGGCTCGTCTTAAATTTATAATGCCTCGACTCTAGTATAGTCTCAACTTTTCTTGGTTATGATTTTAATATGTTACGGTGTCAATTTCCAGATGCATTCATGTGTAGTTCGGCAAACTCATCTTGATAAAGTATTTATGCTTAAGTTTTTATGGTCGCCATTTTGATTGAAGTTACAGCGCCTCTTTCAATCCCAATGTTTGAGTGTGTGCTGGTTCCCTTTTTTTTGTCTAAAATAATCTAATACTAACCTCTCTTTTGTTCCGTCCATTGAAGGCATCCTTAAAACTATCATCTCACCCAGTTCCTTTAGTTATGAATTGGAATGACCAATGTTTTCAATAGTTTCTTTTGTAGTTGTTAAATTTTAAAGATTTTAATGTGTTATTTTGTTTATTGTCGAACATTCACATCTAGGTATATGTTTTCTAACTCCTCCCCTCAATCTACACCTAGTGATGCTATCTATTTATGTCTTATCTCGAAAGGTCTTTTGTGATACCTAAGAATTTACTATGACATATGTAAACGACTAGCATTATTGTGTAAATGAGTAGTTAAAATTACTATCTCGCTTCCAGTTCACTGTCCGCATATCTGAGACACTGGTGCTAATTCTTTCTTTGCTAACTGTTTGCTGAGGTTTTCTCTTTTAAGAAAAGAAACAATGTCGAGTAAAATAAATTGATCCCCCTACTCCTTTAGTGATTAAGGTTCTGCCAGATCTTTTTTTTTAATTGTTTGTTTATTTCGCCTTAAATCTCATCCTACTAACTGCTATACTTTGACCCTGTATTGCTGATTCGATAAGGGTCCTGTAGAATGATGACATTTAGCTAAGCTCCTGCGCATTTTCGACTCTCCTTTTTGAGATTATGTGTTGGCTATTGTTACCATTATTTTGTTCCTCATATTTTAGGCCAGCCCTCTTTGTTGATTTTGCTATTATCTCTTTAATATTATTATTTTTTATTTTTATTTTTATTTTGTTTGCGTAGTATGCTACTGGAAGATTAAAATTTTTAATTTTCCTTAGTTTCGTATTCCAGTCTTCTTTGAATCAACTTTTCCATTTTCGAATGTGATGTGTTTCGGTTCGTCATCTTCCCAACATCCTAAGGAAGTGAACTTCTACTCTTTGAATAATAATAATAATAATA
>NW_006241058.1:0-103 GCF_000226075.1 Solanum tuberosum
GCTCTCGACAAAGACTGAGATAAACTCATTAGCATAATAATTGCATTTCAAATGGGAGACAGTGTCTTTTACCGTGTTGACACTTAATTGTTCTCCTTGAACA
>NW_006241058.1:419-2016 GCF_000226075.1 Solanum tuberosum
TTTTCCGCGATGCATGACTTCTTTCTCTTGCTATACAGGACTTCTTTCTTTTGCAATGCATAATTTGTTTCTCTTACAATGCATGAGCTTCCTTCTCTTGTAATGCATGAGCTTCCTTCTCTTGTAATGCATGAATCTCTTTTCTTGCTATGCATGACTTCTTCGCCATGCATGATTCCTTTCCCTCGCAATGTGTGATTTCTTCTCTCGATGCATGAATCTTCTCTTGCTGTGAGTGAATCTCCTTCCCGCGATGCATGGATCCTTCTCTTGCAATGCATGAATCTTTCTCGCGATGCATGAATTCATTCTCCCGCAATGCATGAATCTTTCTCGCGATGCATGAATTCATTCTCCCGCAATGCATGAATCTTTCTCGCGATGCATGAATTCATTCTCCCGCAATGCATGAATCTTTCTCGCGATGCATGAATTCATTCTCCCGCAATGCATGAATCTTTCTCGCGATGCATGAATTCATTCTCCCGCAATGCATGAATCTTTCTCGCGATGCATGAATTCATTCTCCCGCAATGCATGAATCTTTCTCGCGATGCATGAATTCATTCTCCCGCAATGCTGCGGTATCGTCTCAATCGACAATAAAAATGACCCTCGGAAGAGTGGTATCATCTCATTTGACAATACGATATAAATGACTCTCCGGGTAGTGATATCGTCTCAATCGACAATATAAATAAAAATGACCCTCGGAGTGGTGGTATCATCTCATTTGACAATACGACATACATGAATCTCAGGGTAAGAATATTATCATAGCTGATAATATAATGCAGATAAATATCTTCCAGATATTCTTTAGTTGCTGGAAAATAATAATATTTCTCTCTTCAAGGTTTTCATTTGTCCCATCTCCGGACATAATTGCATGTTCATTATGAGCCTTGCCTTGCTGAGAATTTGAATAAAGTAATGCTATTCATACCCTATTTCTTGATATAAGAAGCATAAAATATTTCCTACATCCGCAGAAAAGTTGTCAATTTGGGGAGCTCTTCGCCCTTTTGACTTCTCCATATTTATTGAATGGAAGAATATGCCGATCTTGAGGTAAATCTATTGACCTGCATCCACAGAAAAATTGTTAGTTTAAAATGAACTGATCTGCGTCGATCTCTTCGGTTGTCCGCTCCTTGTCTTGCTATCTCTGATTGATTTCTCCGATCTCCCGCTTCTTGATAGATAAGACAAAACATTTTTATGCAAAAATAATTGAAACATGGAGGAAAAGTTTTAAGGAGAATAGATTTTCAAAAGTAGTATTTGGAGAAAGTCACTGCCGAGTGTCATGTCACGTCAAGCTTAGTGAACGTCATTTGATGTTTTGGGATCTATCTGATCACTTGTTGGGAAGTATCTAAAGTTGCTCCAAACTCTCGCTGAACCTTGTTGAACTTTTTGAGATCATCCTCAAAAATTTCTATCCCAGTTAACTGTCTTGACTTATCTCGAACTGTTGGTGAGTAAATCACAGAATTTTTGAGATCTTTTCAAAAATTCTGTCCCAGTTGCAAATCTCGAAGTAACTCCAGTCTCAACTTTGTTGGAGAGATCTTCTTCTTGAGAATTTTTGAGT
>NW_006241059.1:0-2013 GCF_000226075.1 Solanum tuberosum
ATATATTATGACATTTATTGCAAAATGTCGTTGATTTTTGTGACATATAGTGAAAATGTCACTGAAATAGTGACATTTGATACGAATATAGAATATAATATGTCATTTCTTGAAAAATGTTGTTGATTTTTATGACATATGACGAAAAGTATTGTTAAAACCTATTATTAGTTGCTACTTACTGATATTTACACTTAATTTTTAAAATCTAGTTATTTTCAAAAAAATTATTCATCATTATATATATAGATAAAGGTCGACCAAATTTGCCCCCAGATTATGTTTGAACGAAATTTACATTATGATTAAAAGTATCTCATTTTTACCATCGTTCTTATCAAAAGGACTAAAGTTTAATTCTTATGGGGTAACGTATAGTAACTCAACATTCATTACAATATCCGTTGTAGAAGAAGAATTAAGTTTTTTCTTTTTATTCTAAAGAAGTAGAAAGATCCCAAAAGATGTTTCAGACAATTGAGCCCTCACCTCTCGTGTAATGTCAATTGAAGCAACATAAATTATCTGTATATATAACTCAAGTCACTCTACGGCTAGCTCTTCCATATTTCAATTATGAGAATGATTTGTTCTATTAATTTAATTTCCCCTTTATAAAGCTATATTTTTTATTTTTTGGATTCAATCCACTGTGAGTTAATATGTGATTTTGGGAGGGTATTCAAATTGAAGCAAAAAGTTCGAGGAGGGCAGATTGGGTCGGATTTCTGATTGCAAATTCTAATTTCGGATAAAAAATCAATCAAATACTTTACCTGGGCTTTTCATGTAGAGGAAGATATAGAGGCGGATCTAGGAAGGCCCAAGAGGTGTCACAAGACACGGCTTCGTAGGCGTAGGAAAAAAATTGCTACATATATATATAATCCCCAAACAATGTTTTTTTTCCCCTTTACATTTTAGGAGCTTCAAGTTTTTTTTTTATATATATTTTGTTTCTTTCTTTTTTCTTTTCTTCTTTTGCTTTTAATTTTTTCTTCTCTTGATATATATATAAAATATTTAACACTATTATATTTAATGAAATTATTTTCAAAATGAAAATTTAAGTTAATATTTTTTTTATTTACTTTTTGAAAAAGAGATATAATAGTAAGTGTGAATTTATTTTTTTATCTAATTGGATCCCTCCATATATTTTTACTCGATCTAGTGTACCAAATATATTTTAGTAATTTTTTTTCAAACTTTGAATTATCAATATCAAATTAAAATATTTTTTTCAATTGTATTATCATTAAGTAATTATTTTTCAAACTTGAAAGTTGAAATTATCATATATATATAATACTAGATAAAAGAAAAGTGATTTAGATGTATAAATAACCTGAAAAAACGGAATATGACTACTATTAAATAAATCATAACAAATGAACAGATAAGCGATCTTTACCTGTTGGTTGGGGCAATGGCATGTGTGCAGGATCTCCTGACTTCGATCCTCATCAAGTGCATTTTAATGTTTGATTTTTTTCATTCTAGTTGGAATTTCTTGAATTTATTCATAATTTTTTTATGAACTTAATTTCATAAAAAATTGTTGTGGCGAGTTATAATAGTTTATTTGATCTATGTTTTATCAGTAAGTCTTAATAAGTAATTTTTATTAATATAATGTAGTTATATTTTTTTTTAAATGTCGATACCGCTTACAAAAATTCTTGCATATGATACTGAATCCTATAATAAATAGATATATTGTAAGACAATTTGTTGAAATGAGTACATGAATAGCATTTCAATTGACATATTTCAATTCTTAATATGTTGATCTTTTTGGTTTAACTTGAAGAATAAAATGAAGACTATTTGGTGGTGATTGCGGCTTGTGGAAGTGAACATCGACAAGAATTAATGATGCTGGATTATTATTTATTTTAGTTCTCTTGCGATTTCTCTTTACTAGCAAAATGTATTATGCACTTAATAATATAATTTAATTTATAATTTATAATAATATTGTAACACCCCGACTTTTCAAAACGTCTAAAT
>NW_006241060.1:0-2012 GCF_000226075.1 Solanum tuberosum
TGGGGTGTTTAGGCCCCCAAATGCTTCTCTTTATCAAGTCAACCGGCTAGTAAATTTGAAGAACAGGTCCCCTGAAAATTTGACGAATAGGTTTTGGAGCTGACACGAGATTGTATACACTAGTATATACCTAATGTATATGAAAAGTGAGAAATGGGGCTTAAAGAGGCCCACTCCTCTTTAAGAAATTGTATTTTGTTACTTTTGGGCCTAAGCCCACTTATCTATTACCTTGATGGAATTTAGGACAGCCGAAAAATTGGGCCTAAGGCCCAAATAATATTTTATTTTTACATTAGTTTAGGACAGGTGCAGGTGATTCTAATGAGCCAAAGGCCCAAAATGAAAATTGGCCCAAATACTGGCCCAAGCGGACAGGAACCAAATTTGGGCCCAAGTCTATTTCCCTCTTTGTCTGATTCTCTTTATTTTACTTGTTAATATGTGCTATTAGTCTTAAGGTTGAAAAATTCAAATCCCCGAAAGACGCCCGTTTTGTTTTGACAATTTAACGAAAATCGGTCATCTTTAAATAGACATAAAGAATGATTTTGTAAAAAAAAATAAAAAATATCTCACTTAGTTAGTATTTTCAGTTTTTCCTTTTCCCCTTTAAAACGATTCCAGCTATAAAATTGCTCAATTCAAGTCAAGTTAAACGATTTTTAGCCAAATAAATTAATTGTCGGATAACCGCATTAGCGGATATTCTAGGTGCTTTAAAAACCTTCCTAGAATATTAATAAGAACCTCGAACTCCTTTAAATATTTTCATTTGATTTTCTGTTTTAATCTTTTGAAAATCAGTTTTCTTAATTTACTAAAAAATTAAGTGACAACTTTGATCTTTTGGAAATTCGATTTCTCTTAAATCCTAAGTTTAATCGATTTTTCCAAACTTAGTCATTTTTCTTTTATTCTATTTTTCGAGTAAAATAATATTATATTATATTATATTATAAATCTGAATCGAAATATATACAAATTTATATAGTTTTATGATTGTATGGAAGGATCTATCCTTTTACCCGAGCAAGGGGCCTATCACGTAGATAGCAAATTAAAATAAATTCTATATGATAAACATATTAATTCAGATCCAGGTGCATAATTATAACCATGTGTTTTAACATTTAATGTTAAAGCATCAAAAATATTAACACCAGTTAAAGATAATTGCAAATTAGGCTGAGTATTAAAATATACAGGACCGTATGCAACAGTGAACACTTGTAGGAATTTATAATATGTAAAATTATTAATGATATTATTAGAGAAGATTTCTCTATATATGATTATGAATAGGATAGCCCACAGGATATCAATACTGATAATTATTACAGTGATTGTTACGATATATCCGAATAAAGCAAAATGTTATGTGTGCAGGATGGGCCCTCCTTGGATTACCAAGGACAGAGGTAAAAGTAATAATATAAGGGGAAGATCATCCCAGGAATCGTCCAGATTATATCAGAAGTTACTTTGAAAAAAGCGGAAGATTTCCTCCACAGATTAAAGAAAAAGACAAACAGTGAAGCCGCCTCTACAGTAGAGCCATCATAATCCGACACCGACCGTAGAAACAATGTTCATCAACAGTAGATACACTGTTAAAGGAACATATGGGACCCACTATTACTAAATGTTTTTTCTTCTATTCTATTATATTATATTATATTAATAAAAAAATATATAAAAAAAAGAAACTAATACTATCCTACACTACCACACTCACCCACATCTCACCCCACTTCTCCCATTACCCCATCACACTACACACACACGACACACACACAAAACACAATTATAGAAAGATAAAAAATAAAAAAGAGAAAATAATCAAAATACATACAGAAACTCACGCACCCAAATTCCAACACATACACCAAACACTCTTTCCTTCCAGCAATACTAACAAAAAAAACAAAAATCGTTCAGCGACAAAAGAAAAGTTAAGTTAGGGATTTTAATTCGTGGTTTCTAATTTGTGGTTCCAATTGTGGTCTTTT
>NW_006241061.1:0-2009 GCF_000226075.1 Solanum tuberosum
TTGGAAGTGGGACCCACTTTTTGTTGAGATGACCTTTTATGGAAATCTTGACTGCGCCGTTGAGTCCGGAATATTGAATTAGGTATGCTTGCATATCTCGTTTGCGCGCACGGGGTTCCGAACGAGTTCGGAGCACCCGTCATAGGGTATAAGTTTTTGGAAATATTGCAGAATATCTGCTATAACTGCAGAAAAACCAGCAACATTTCCCAAAACTTAAACCCTCACAACTCCCTCATCTTTCATCCGATTTAGGCGATTCGAAGTGTGGGAGCTTCGTATTTTCGGTAGCTTTGCTGTAGAGTGTTCGGAATTTGTTGGGTGTGCGTAGTTCGAGGTAATTTTGCAATTTACCTGCCGCTGTACCCCTTTTTCGAGCATTTGTTTCTAGGTGGGCTTGGAGTGCATTGTTGGCTGGGTGGAGTCTGATGGATTATCTTAGTTACTTTGGGCTGGGAGCCCCGATTTTCTTCTTTCTCAGTAGACTTAACTTTTTCGTGTACCAGTAGGGCTTATGGGGGTTCCTTCAGGTTTTATTTGACCTTGTGCACGAGTGTACCTTCTGGGCTTATGGGGTCCAGTTTGGTTTAGTTTAGCTGTACTTAGTTTGTTTCTGTTATGCTCGTGTGCTTTTTTTTCTTATCCGCTTTGACCTCTCTGAGTACCTGTTCTGTTGGTACACAAGCTACACTCTGCATCTATTTTGTGATGCAGGTCCCAGTACCAGTTGCCAGCGGTGATTAGTTCCATCCTTTTTTTGCAGCAATGTTTCGTAGACGAGGGTGAGCACTTGGCGTTTTGGATTTGTTCTGTCTCCTTCTTTTGTTTTAGCTAGTCTTGTTGCCTTTGAGACACGCTCTGTTGTGGTCCACTTTTGGGACTTATACTCTTTATTAGATAGCTCTATACTAGTGACTTCCAGGTTCTGCAAAGGATTTCTGTATATATTTATTTTGGGTTGCTTCTGCCTTGTTATTCTTGTTTAGATTATCGTTATCATTAGTTTCTGCCATTTCGCTCATTGCTTGATGTTCTGAGTTACGGGTTGTCTTACCTACTGGTAGGGTATAGTAGGTGCCATCATGACTCGATAAATTGGGTAGTGACAAGTTGGTATCAGATCCTCAGGTTCACTGGTCTCACTTGTACAAAGCTAACGTCTAGTAGAGTCTTGCGGATCAGTGCGGAGACGTCCGTAACTTATATTCGGGAGTCTACTGGATGTCCTTAGATGGATTTCCTCTTCTGTTTCACTTTCGTGCAACATGTGTCTTATTGGTTCATGAAGATCTCACTTGTTCCACTGTTTCGCAGGATGGCTTGCTCGCGAGGTGGCGCAGCCGGGGTTGATGCACCCAGGCCTGCAGACAAAGCCCCACCTTGGGGTAGAGCCGACCCCGAGGTCGACAGAGGGTCGCATCATCAGTCCCGGAGAGAGAGGAGGATCTAGAGCCAGTAGCATACCCTTAAGCACTTCGTATACCAGATCAGCCGGTGGGGCCGGGGCCAGCCCACCCGCCACCCGGACTGGTTTTGACTCCAGAACTCCAGGCCGCTATTGCTCAGCTCTTAGGTGTGCTTAGGGGAATGCAACAGCCACCCGCCCCAGCTACACCACCACTAGTACCGCAGGATCAGCCTACAGTGAGGGCACCTCAGGTCCAGGTACCACCTGAGGGAGTACAACCCTTGGCAGCGGACATACCTATGCCGCTTGAGGACCAGAAATGCTTGGTGTGTTTCTCAAGTTGACCCCATCGAGGTTTTCTGGGGCAGTTGGTGAGGATGCCCACGAGTTACTTACTACTTGTCGTGAGAGGCTTCACAATTTGGGCCTTGTGGAGTCTAAAGGGGCCGACTTCATTGCTTAGCAGCTAGATGGACCAACCAGGCAGTGGTGGCGCACAGTCATTCAGACCAGGCCAGTTGGATCTCCATGAGTTTTCTGAGGCCTTCATGGCCAAGCTTATCCCTCGTAGCGTCAGAGACCGCCTCAAGGATCAGTTCTG
>NW_006241062.1:0-2006 GCF_000226075.1 Solanum tuberosum
CTTTACTTGTTCTCTTATAAATACTGTACAAACACTACGAATAAAATATACTTTTGCAGTATCTAAACATTCATAGTCATTGGTCTCTCATTGGATCAGTGTTCTGATCATCCAGTGTATAATAGTGAAGTACTACTTCTGGTCAATTTAGGAAACAGATAAATGCATCTCTATAAAGTCCACTAGCTATGATGCAACCAGGAATCATGTCCTACAACTGTTGTTGGTCCAAAGATGCGGAAGTGTTGAGACTGCAAACTGAGAAGGCTCATACTGAAGCCCAAATTCACATTAAGAAAAGGCAAATAGATTATAAAACTGTAATACAAATTAATAGATTAAGTATACCTTCTCAGCGTTTGCTTGGGCTTCACATGCTTTGGTGTGCTCTCCAGCATTGAAAGCAGATAAATCAAAATCCGCTGATGGAACCTGTGTAGACCACAGTCGAAGGCTGATTGTGGTTCTGGTCTTATACCCTGGTATGGGAACATCATACGCAACTGCCTTTATATCCTCTCCACCAATCCAATACCTCTTTCCATCTGATCCTGTAGAGACTTTTCCATAGAATTTGATAGGATATGAAACATCATTCCTCACAACTTCCCATGGACTGCCAATCTGCATGGACAACCAACAATAATGAACATCCACATTGCATGAACAGAGTAAAAGTAAATAAGTCATAAAGAAAGAGAAAAAAGGAATATCAGAAGCTCTAAAAACAAGAGGAGAACAGTAAGCGACAAGGATATAAACTGTCTAAGGACGTAAACACATGTGAAATCAAGAACTGAATAAGTAATAAGCATACTTCAAGCCAATCTTCAGCCACCTCCTCCTGACCATCTTTTGTAATCCGTTGCTTAAATAAACCATACTTGTACCTAAGTCCATAGCCCCATGCTGGGTAGTTTAGTGTTGCCAAAGAGTCCAGAAAACAGGAAGCAAGCCGTCCCAAACCCCCATTTCCAAGAGCAGCATCTGGTTCCTGTCAATAATTATTCAAAAATTAACAAGTAGTCAACTCCAAATAAAAACATAAAGACACAACAAGTATGGCATGTATGGCTTCTGAATATTATAACAGTCGATGCACAAAGTCACAAATGAATACACATAGTCCAACTGTTGTTGAGTAAAACACAGAAGAACTTGGAAAACTAGGTTTTTTCTGATGCGTGAAATAAAAGTCACACTGACCTGAGAAGCCACATTTTCTAGATTGTGGCCAAGGTTTTTCAAAGCTTCCGCAAATGCACCAGTAAGCTCCAGATTACCAATTGCATTTAACAATGCTCTACCCTAAACAGTAGATAGGGCATAAATTAAACTCAGCTCGCAAAGAGTTGTTTGTGCATAAATTTCAGAAACTCTCATGTGTAACAGTAAATATACAGTCTAATTTGTCAGCAAATATCAAACGGATTAATTTCTTACTAGATATAATTTAAGGTCACTCTGCACAGTCATACAAAAGAGCAAAAGAGAAAGTAAGAATAATGAGATACCTGCAGAAATTCCATGGATAGATAGTACGCTTGCTTCATGTTCAGCTTTTCATAAATATCATACGTAGCATTCCAATTAATAAGGAGCGAATCACGAACACTTTGAGCTGTTGCAAAGAATGCCTTAGGGAGCTCAAACCTTTCAGGAGAGAATACAGGTGTGAATTCTGCATGGTATTTGATACTTGAGGTAATAGATGCGGCATCAGGAGCAAAAGAACTCAGGTCGCTCTCACCACCTATATATATGTCAGGCAATGGAATAAACATAAATCATGTAAGTAATAAATTGGAAGGAACTAATGGAAATACAATCGTGTACAACAAGTTCAATGGAATAAACATAAATCATGTACGTAATTCCTAAGATCCATACATCAAGTTTCTGATGCTTCATTATTATATACTCCCTCCATAGATCTTTTATACCTTTTTGAAGTGTCGGGTCTCTTTTTTATACTCCCTCCGTCCCATTTCATGTGAGGTAGTTTG
>NW_006241063.1:0-2003 GCF_000226075.1 Solanum tuberosum
AGGAAATTCCAAGTTACTACCAAAAAGTTTTCTGACCAAAAATTCTTTCCCCGTTAGGTTTTCCATAACGACTGGATCAGGTCATTACATCTGTATCAATGGGGCATGACACCATAACACATGTCCACCTCAGACTCGTTAGGGACCCAGTTCAGCTCCTACTCCACAAGTCAATGCCAAATCACCGATACACCTAAATTAACTCGCGTACACGTCGAGTCGATTACAAGTAAAAGACCAAAGAAGATAAGGGGCAAACTGAGCTGAGTTTTCCTCTAACTAAGGATCATAGTATTAGACTCAAGTCTGTTATATTAGTCTACATGGAGCAAAGCCGTCTGAAATAACGTAGGTGAAATGCTAAGGCTATTTGCTCCAAACTATGCAAGTTTATGCTAATCACTAGTATATTCCTGGACTAAGGAAAAAAATGCTCAATAACATCAATAAAAAAAATTACCAAACACACCACAAGGTAAGGATGATATCAAAATACCAAAGCTAGCATGCTCACAGTCCTTAAAATCTGATATAATAGCTTGAAACATGATTTCTAGAAATTTAAGCAAGATCAACTAAATACCCACCCCTAATTCACACAAATCAACATATATTTACATAATCAAGCTCAATATAAGGAATGGAAAGTCATAGGTTACCTTAAAGTAGACCACACATGCTCTAAATCACAATTCTAGAGCTTTTCCTCTTCGTATGACCTCTGAATGTTGCCACAATATCAAAAATAAGATCACAACGTTAATGAGGGTGTTTAGACATCAAAAACATATAAAATGGAGATAGACCAAAGTTGGAGTCAAAATGGAAAATGTGGACCCATGCTGGAAATTCTGAAATGGACTCCGTCAAAAGATTAAATTTAGCTCCCTACACTTGTATCCCAAAATGGAAAACAATTGGGGCTCTGAGCAACCCAAATTATCATCATGCAAGAATTTAAAATTTATATACAAGGGAGAAGAGTTGGGCAGCCTCTTTGGTGCCATTTTTATCTCAAACGAAAGTTCACTGACAATCCCCGAACACTTCCCCACGTAGCCACAATCTTCCCGATCACGCTATACTTTGAAACACCCGATTTGGAGATCAAATTCTCAAGAAATTGCAAAAGGAAATATCATTATAGCTCTTGATTGTGGTTTGGTCTTATTTTAAAAAAAACTATACCAAAATACTCATCGCCATCACGAACAGTAGGGTCGGCAATTGCACAGGTTCACTGAACTCGCATTCACGAATGCAGCCAGGGGCCTGCGAACGCAAAGGCATAAGACCCAAGGCATCATGATCGCAACCAAAATGCCCGCAAATGCAAAAGGTAAAGAGGTCAGACCCTCACAAATGTGGCCAAGACCTTGCAATCACGGAGGCCATCTGATTCAGCTTTCACAGATGAGGCTAAGGACCCTGCGAATGCGAAGGGAAACTTAGGCCTGCACCAGTGATGCATATCAGTTGGTTTGGCAAAGTCCCAAATTCTCTGACGCAGTGCTCGTGATTCATTTGGAACCCCGAGTGCACAAATGAAATATGCTACCCTACTAAATTCTAAATTATATACTAAACGGAGCAGTCAAAACTTCCAACCAAGGTCGTCTAAAAAAAGTGGCTCCTACACCTAAGCTCCATTTTTAGACAAAGTCCACAAAGGGCTTGGTTTTATCTTGAAAGCCTCGGGATGCACATGAAAGGTTGTTCCATATCAAACTCAACATTTTAGAGCTAATGTTATCGTCAAAATTGCATTTTGATTCCATCTTCCTAAACTTTTGACCAAAATAGACCGCTCATGTTTTAAAAGCCCCAAGACATGGAAATTTGCATAAAAACCAAACGAACACCAAAGTGACCTAACTGTCAGTCCAAGCAAGTCATAAATGACTTAAGGTCGCTGTAGGAGTATCCTAAATGAAAAAAATGATGGAATTTACACAGGAATGACATGAAGGGTCATTACAACATCCACTACTAAAAAGGACTTT
>NW_006241064.1:0-1999 GCF_000226075.1 Solanum tuberosum
TGTGATTTATGAATTCAAGGTTCTGATTTGTGATAGATAAGGTCTCATGATGTTTAGGAATGAGTTCAGATAGTTAAACATGAGAAAAGACTGAAAACCAATATTTGACTGTGGGTCTGCGACGCGGAGAGGCTTTTAAAATTTGGTTTCGAAAATGCCTTTTGAGGCAGAACACCTCGTGTCAGCTCCGTGACGCGAAGTAGAAATTTTCAAAACTGGGGAATGGGTGCGCGACGCGGGGGTAGGTTCAAAATCTCGATCGACGAAATTTCTTCGTCGTTTTCTTACCCCAATTTGCCTAACTTTGATTCTTTTTCTAAATCTCTCTTTAGATTTAGATACCCAGCACAAGAACAAAAGAATCTAACTCTAACAACTCTATAAATAGAAAATAACCTCAAGAACTCCTCAATCTCAGTCCAATTCAAGAACGAAAGCAATTTCATGGATACATAACAAGAACATCAAATTTTCAACTTTCTAGAACAAATCTAACGGTGAAATTAACATGATTGCCGTGTGGGTGAACAAACCCAACACTAAGAAAGCTTACATACTAGAAAGAATTATCCTCTGGACGCAACTTGAAGGTAAATCTTGAGAGATGAACCCTAGCCTTAGCGTTTCTTGAATATCTTGAGTGTAGAATCTTTGGAGTGAATTAGAGGGTTTGATTTGTGAAAACTTATTTTCTACAAGTTTAGGGCAATATAGATGACCTTCTAAGGGTTTTTAGGACTAAAATACCCCTAAATAAATAACTAAAATGAGCTGGGAGTCGGAATTATTTTCCACTAGGTAGTGAGGTCTGTGTTGGCTCCGCGTCGCGGAGCTATCACGGAGATGCTGCCAGGTTTGCGTGAGGTTAGTAAATCCTTCATAACCTTTTACTCAGAATTCAGAATTGAAAAAACTCAATGGCTTTGGAAAGAGGACCCAAAGGGCTTTAATTTTCTATCTATTAGCTTATGTAACTCATCATGAACTTGGAGTTATTGTCGTTTGAAGTTGACACAAAAGTTAAGAAAAACTAGGAATCACTTTAATGCTTTTCTCTTAGGTTCTTCTTGAAACTCAAGGTGCAACATCTAGTGACCTTAATACTCAGAATTTAATCCCTGCAAAATCTCACTCACTATGAAGAACGGTTCGAGTCTTAGCTCAAATTTTTTTCTGCGGTGTTACAATATCTCCCCATTGGGATCATTCGTCCTCGAAACACGACTGCACTGGGTATGGAATGGTTGACTCTTACTAAGGTCTGATTCTAATGGTATGCTCTTACTAATTCAAGTTTAATCCAAATCCTTAAGTTCGGATTATATACCTCTCTATAGGAAATCTTATCCCAAACTAGTACTCTCAACCAGCATATTGGGCTCATATCAAGAACCACCGAATATTTAACAACACCACATTCAAGCTTAGTACTCTAGCAACTCCATTGACTCTTACTAACCAGCTCCTTAAGAAATTCTCCACACTTGACCTGATTTCTCATCTTATCATCTCCCCCTTAGGTCTAAAGCTAACACTTGAAGGCTGTGGACCTATTCCACATTGACAACTCAATTATGCTATCTAGGCACACATGAAAATCATAACTTAATTGGAACCTCATCTGGTATCATACCATCTCGGCACACCTCTTAATGCTCTTGTTACTCTTGTGACTTAGCCACACTTCACTACCATTATCTAAACGTTAGGGTCTCTCACTTGTACCGTTCATATCTATTGTAGCAAATCACCTCAATTCCTCACCTACTCTATGTTAAGTCTTATAGATAAAATCTTAAGACTAACATCATCACCCTCATGTTGCCATTCTTATGATCATGACACTCATCTCAAATTCAAGCTTAAAGTTTATAACTAAACCTGAATATCCACATGATTGATTGTCTACTACACTAACTCACAACTACTATGCACAATTGTAGAAACACTCATCCAATAGGACCTTATGACAAATAGTCAATCGTCGCCTCTTAGTCTT
>NW_006241065.1:0-1998 GCF_000226075.1 Solanum tuberosum
TTTTAATTTAAATAATTTGGCCCATGGGTCAACCCCGACCCAGCCCCGATCAAGTCTCAAGGGCTAAGGGCCTAAAAGGGTTGGGCATATAAGCCCCGGTTTTAAACGGGCTTGAAAAATCATATCTCAATCCTGTTCCAATAACGGATTGAGTCGGGCCGGCCCCATAGGCTAAGTCCTTTTTGACGGCTCTATGTGTGACATTCAGATAAACGCGTCTTCAACCTAATGACTTTGGACACAAGTTACTTTTAAAAATTCTATAGTTCATGAATTCTACAATTTTTACATCAAATAGCTCACTTAGCTACATTTTTCATTAATGCGAGAATTGAGATATCTAACATCTAACATCGAAAATCGTATTTTTATTTAATGGTATTATTAGTATGCACAAAAAAGCAAACGATAACGATTCCCCTCATCTACTGCAAGAAAAAAAAAGTTCATTTTATGTGTCAGCTACAATTAATAGACCTAAAGAAACAATATTTTGTCTTCTTGGCTAACTTTTATGTTATCTTTCACATTTTTCCCATACCTCTGAGTTTTGAATTCTGTGGTGATAATAATAGAGTTCACATAAAATTAGAAATATTAATCCAGTGTGACACTGGACTGCGATTTAATGAAGGGAAAAAATAGATCGTTTCATAAATTACTAGGACAACTTTGGACCTTTCAAACGAGTTTAAATAGAACTACGTACATGTTAGCGATTATTTACGTATATAGTAATCCTAATTTGTTCTAGGTTGAAGTCTACTAATCGTACTTGTTAGTGAAAATCTCATGTTCAAGCATTGTTGAATACAAAATTATTTTTATTAGAAACCATTTTATCCTTAACGTGAAACTTTTAAATACGATGAATTTAATTCAGCTGCAATACATGTACTAACCCCGGGTGAAAGAACAAAAATAAAATATTATAGGAATGTTAGAATTGAATTGCATAAAATATTTGAATGAAAATGACATGAAACAAAAAGACGTTTATTGAATTTGCAAATCACGGATTCCAAGACCTGTTTTTGATTCCTCAGTTTTTTGCTGTCATCCAATGTTATTTTGGGCACTTATTATATATACTCTACTGTATCAGAGGATATTGAGTTTAAGAAAAATAGAAATTTTAAACTAATTAAATATGTGTAATATATATATATATATATATAAAAGTTATCATAGATATAGACTTAAACAGATCAATTGTGTTAAAAAAATATTGTCAATAAAAGAATCAAGATGATGAATATTTTTTTCTTCGACAATAGGTGTGATCAAAATCATTAAGCTTCGCTATTTTACATTAATTGAGGAGACGACAGAAAATGGCTATCTTAAGACATAGTATCACGATATACCGAAATACTCGTCAAATATGGTAACATTTTTCATTAGATTCTTTAACTTAGACAAAATATTATTTAACGAGTGTTCATTAGTTTATAAATTCCATCCATATATATAGTGGGTTTTAGTTTTAAGAAAAACACCTCAGCCTGCCTAACAAAAGCTATTTGCTGATAACATATAAAGTTATTTGATGATATAGTGTATAGTTGCTATTATTTTATTTTTCAATTATTACTGAAAGAATGAAAATATAATATATAGTATATCAAGTTGCTGAATATGTCACCAAAGTAGTTCCAAGTATTAGGCCACAGATTATGCTAAATTAATTACTATTTTATTATTTATTTGTTTATTTGATTTTGAAGATAGTCAGTTGAAAGAAGGGAAAACAGGAGCAGCATGATTAATTGTATATGGCAAGAGGATTAATTTTAAATTTAATATGATTGTAATGCTAACAAAAGTACTAAGACAACTAATTTAACTTATATAATTTAGTATTGTGTACCTAAATATTGTGGTCATGAAAGTCAATATAATAATGACCTAAGATTAAGAGAAAAGATAAAGGGATAAAACAAGTTCATATAACATCTAGAAGAGTTGACCAAAACAAGCTATTTTTTTATTCAATTC
>NW_006241066.1:0-1996 GCF_000226075.1 Solanum tuberosum
GGGGTAAAAAAATTAAATTTATAAATAAGCTTTAAATATTTATTTTTTTAGGGGGAGTGGTTGGGGGGTTGGTTTGAGGGTAGGGACAAAATAAATTGATTTTTCAACAAAAAATAATTGCAATTTGATGTTGAAAGAGAGTTTTGGAAAATGTTTTCCTTAAGTTTTGAAGGGAAGTCAATTTTCCTTAAAATTTGAAAAAAAATGAGTTGATTTGAAAACATTTTCCAAACATTTAACCCAACCAAATATGAAAAAATTGAAAAACATTTTTCGGAAAATGTTTTCCTTCATACCAAACACACCCATAATTTGTTCTTCGCCAAAATTTGAGGCCTCCAATATTTGAAGGCCCCAGGCATTGCCTTATTTTTGTAAAGCGTTGTAATATAAATAAAATAATATTTTAATATTTTTTGATCTTTTACTTAAGTACTCCCTCCGTTTCAAAAAGAGTGGCCTAGTTTGACTTGGTATGGAGTTTAAGAATAAAGAAGACTTTTGAATCTTGTGGTCCTAAACTCCTAAACTAAAGTTATGTCAAATGTACAAAATTGTTCTTTAATCCTGTGGCCTTAAACATGTCACGTGGAAAGTTGAAATTAAAATGTTACCAAAAAAAAAGAAGAGATCATTCTTTTTAAAACAGACTAAAAAGGAAAGTGGGTCATTCTTTTTAAAACAAAGGGGATAGTAATTAGTGGACGTGAATGCTATTATATATGCTTTGGCTAAAATTAGTTGGGTCGATATATATAATATTTTTTTGAGAGACGAGAATATCTGAAAGTATAAAATAGCAAACTAAATAAGTAGGAAAGAAAAGAAAAAGGTTTTATTAAGAATCCAACAGACAATAAACTGAATAATAATGGACAAATTGTAGTGGCTCTAACATTATAATAAGCAACGCACCATATTATACTACTTTTTCCAATTAGTCAAGAGATCATCTTATCAAAATATCAATTCCCACTACTTCAAATTAACCATCCTTTTTTTTTACTCTTGTGTTTAGTATGAACGAAGATGTTTTCTATGGAAAATGATTTATAGAAAAATATTTTTTTTTGGAAAATAAATGAATTTTTCGAACTTATTTTTTAAGTGATTGATAAGTAAATAAGAAAATAGTATTCTAGTATCTTACATTTATATGTTATCTAGCAAAAACACTAGGGAGACGAGATGAAACGGAAAGTGGGGTTCGATGATGGAGGAGGTGGGATGGTCAAGGGTGGGGATTGTGAGAATGGGAGGGTGAGAGAAGACAACAAATTTGAAATGTCACTTATGCAACTTGTTTTCCCTACTTATAGAAGTCATTCTCCTCATTTTTATGGAACTTGTTTTCTTACCAAACATTTTGATCAATGAAACATGGAATTTGCACTATATGTATAAAGAGCTTAAAATAAGAGTAATAATTCTATAGAAATAAGTTACGTCTATAAAGGCATAACTTTGTCCATTTTGAATCATCATAACTTATTCCTCTATTGATATAAGTTCGGACGTAGGAATTAAGCATAATTAATGAGTTATGAATTTCTTAAGGCTTGATATTCTGAAACTAAACTTATGTCTTGCAATAGTATAATTTTTTGTATTTGTCTTTATGCCAAAAGTATTTTCTACCACTTTTTAATCCGTTAAAGTACCAAAAGACGGAAATTAAAATCATCATTTTGAGAGGCAAAAATTAATAACCACCCCAAAATAAGAACATTCATGCGATGACCCATATATATACTTCTCGAACAATATTCAGACAACACCACTTTAGAAAATAGAATTTTTACACTAGACAACAACCCAAGTCCCAACAAATTACAATCCATAGTAACAAATAACCTAAAACTTTATGGTTTACAAATTTTAGTTGGTATAATTTGTGTGCAATAAGTAAGTATATTAAATACAAATTATATGTTCATTTAATATACATTAATTATATATCTAATTAGGATATTTCAACGACGACCATGATAGGAGA
>NW_006241067.1:0-1105 GCF_000226075.1 Solanum tuberosum
TTATCATTATTTTTATTATATCTTTAAAGGTATGTTAATATATTGTTTAATGGCCTAACCGTTTTTTGTCATTAATATATGATAATGCAAGACCTTTAATGGATTAATGGTGATTAACATTTTACCATATTTAATTACTACAAGAAAAGTGTGAATTACATGGGGATTTTCTGGGGATTAGTATGAAAATTTGCAGGATAATAAGTTTCCTACGGATTTTCGTACTAATCCCAGGAAATCCCCATGTAATTCACTGTTTTCTTGTAGTGAATGTTGGAACGTTATTGTTTGAACGTTGAATTGATTTGAGTATATATGTACATATATATATATATATCTTCTCTTCCTAAGAAAACAGATACAGATGAAAAGTGATGAGAAGAACATATTTTTAAATAAGTTTTTCCTCCTACGTCAAGATATATTTTAGTGCTAGTTTTTTTTTTATTAAATCTTTGTTAGTTTCTGGCTCCTTGTTTTATACTAGAAGAGCTTGTTGAATCCTGGGGATACACCTATACCAGGTGAAATATCCTTAAGGACAGTGTCTCTCGACATGCCTCAAGCTATGAGAAGTTCCTACAAAAATTCGTGGAGAAGCATAAGGTTTGGTGAATTCAGTACAAGTGTTCGTGATGAAGGTATTTTCCGTAAGATTTACAATAATCTTAAGGATATTTAACTTTAATTTTACGGAAAATCAATTACAAAATTTTGATAAAACTATCTGATTACATTTAAAATTTTCATTGCTCACATTGATTTATGAGTATCATGGGAAATCACTTTCTGTGAAGAGGAGGTAAAGTTATTCTGGTTCTTGGGTCTTTTCTACTGAAGAAGAGACATCGAATTTCCATTCGTAAAACAAGTAGAAGATAATTGGATCTTTGCATTCGTATGAATAAGGTATATAACAAAACTATATGTTTATATGTTAATGGATTTGTGTGTGGAAATTAAGTAATCATACCCCACCTTAAGATCGTAGAAGATTCGGAGAAATGATAATGTAATGACCCTCTTGGTCATTTCTGTATCTTGCCTTCTGTGTGTCGTTTAGAGCGTTCCTATAGCGACCCCAAGTCATTTATGACTTACTGGG
>NW_006241067.1:1322-1994 GCF_000226075.1 Solanum tuberosum
GCTTTTGGAAGTGGGACCCACTTTTTATCGAAATGACCTCTGATGGAAATTTCGACTGCACCATTGAGTCTGAAATGTCGAATTTGGTATGGTTGCATATCTCGTTTGCATACACGGGGTTCCGAACGAGATCGGAGCACCCCGTCGGAGTTTCTAATTTTGGAAAAAAAAAGTTGCAGAAAATCTGCTATAAATGCAGATTTATCAGCAACATTTTCCAAACTTCAAACCCTCATAGCTCTCTCATCTCTCAACCGATTTGGCGATTCAAAAGGCAAAGTTGTGAGATTTTTTCAAGGACAACGTGTTGGTGAGCTCGGATAGTGATTTGGAGTCCCCGTTTTGAGGTAATTTTCGTAAATACCTGCTGCCGCACCCTTTTTGTGAGCTTAATTTTGGAAATTTTTTAGACTTGTTTTCTCAGCCATTTTAGGTCCGATTTCAGTGATTTTTTGAGGTTATCTTGAGTGGTTTTTCGAGGAGAACATTGTGGTGTTGTCAGAGTTTACTGTAGATCGCCCGTTTCTGATAAATATGCTGAATTAGCTGCTGTCCCATTTCTTTAGTTCTTGAGGAAAATTTGGCCTTTGGTTGTACATTGGTACTGTGTTGTTTCTGAGCCCCGAATTGTGTCCCATCATGGAACACAAGTTCGGGGAGCTGTTAAGAACC
>NW_006241068.1:0-1993 GCF_000226075.1 Solanum tuberosum
TCATTAAGTAAATAATTCGGTATTCAGAAAATACCGAATACCGAATGTTACTAGTGTCTCATACCAAATCCAAATCCGAATATCATAATTCTAAGATTTTACTCGCGAATACCATACCAAATACTAAATTACCAAAAAAATTTGTTCGATTCGGTTATTTGGTTTTTGATAGTTTAATGCCCAGCCATATCTAGGGGGTACTTGTTCCTTATCCCAAAATTATTAGATCTGATTGAATCCGTTTCTAACCTTCTATCTATATCACAAAGCTAGATTAACATAATATCATCCGGATAAGATAAGCATACTAGAAATTCTCTAATAATCATAACTTCTTCTCTATTTTACACTAATTAATCCCTAACAACTTATTAAAATTCTCTAATAATCATATCTTCTTCCAATCTAAATCCTATCCATTTTAATCTCTAATCTGACTAGAAAAATTATTCATTTGAATTTATAGCACAATTCTCTTTGTCTTCTCGGGCGAAGAACAGTCAACCCATCACCACCACAAATCTACCTCCATAACGTCATCCCCACTTCTTTACCCAACAATCAACCCATCTCAAACAAAGAACAACCACCAAACAGCTACCTTAGACACCATAAACAGCCACCCAAAACTCCAAACCAGTCATTGACAAACACCGAATCAAACCCCTTTACCTTACTCCTTTTCAATTTGTTTGCTTTTAGTTTCTGTTGCAGGTGTTTCGGCGAGCTCAAAGCTTCAACCATGGATCTAATGATGTTTCAATGAGCTTCGTTTTTCAGATCCATGGCGTTTCAAGCTATGACATATTTAAGATCCTTGAGTTTCGTTTCAATGAGCTTCCCCCTCCAACTTGAATACAAAAGATGTTTTTCAGATCCATGACGTTTCTAGTTCAGATTATTTTGTGCTTCGACCCATTTCAGATCCATGGCATTTTAGCGAGCTTTGTGCTTTGTACAAAAAAATGAAGGAGAATGATGAAAAATTAGGAGAACAGAGTCTCAAATTCCTAGAATCATTGTGAAATTTGAATTAAAAAATTACTTTTTCTAGGTGTAATGATGAAATTGAGTGAAAAATTGTAAAAATGTGATAAGAAAAAAAATGAAATTGAGTGACAAATTGTAAAATTGTGCTAAGAAAAAATGAAGAAGAATAATTCTGAAGGAAAATAAGAGAAGAGGAACATGAAAAAGGAGAAAACAGGGGGGTGGGGGTTGAAAAAATTACTTTTTTGAATTTATTTTCAACTCAAACGCGCCTAATTTATTTTCATTTTAAATTTTATTTACACGTCAGTTTTGGAGTGGTATTAATTACACTTTGAATAAGAATAGGTGTGTAATAAGTCGTCATAATAGTTGAAGCGTGTAACTAACTTTTCAGTACAAGTTGGACGGGGAATTTATGCCTTTTCTCTAAAACATAATTTAGACCACTCTATCATGATAGAAGTATGCATTTATTACTCAAAAAAATAATTCTTGGTAGACTTTATGGCCTCGTAGAGGACACAATTGTCCATCCAATTCACTAGAAAATGGTGCATCTATTTGTGAATGAGTGTTTTTATTTGATGTTCGATATACATATTAAGGTTGACTGAATTTTAATTTGCAGGGCATGCTTTTGTAAGCGGTGTTTTAAACAGAATTCTTTTCATATCAAAGACTTGGAGCTTCTTTGGTTTTACTCCTAAAAACTGCTTATTTCTATAAGTACTTTTTAGAAATAACTTTTTAGAAAAATGCCATTGAAAAGGTTTTACTCCTAAAAACTACTTATTTCTATAAGTACTCTTTAGAAATAACTTTTTAGAAAAATGCCATTGAAAATAATAATTTGTGTTTGACTAATTCATTTGAAAATGCTTTTTAAAAAATAATATTTTTGAGAGTCAAATTACAAAAAGGGCACCAATGTACTTTTAATATTAACATTATATTATAGAGAAAATATTTTCAATATCTATTATAAAAATTAAATTGATTA
>NW_006241069.1:0-1987 GCF_000226075.1 Solanum tuberosum
GTGAGAGGAAGTGATGGAGTGGGTTAAGAAAAATATTGTATTTTATAAGAAATATTTTTTTTTTGGTATAATAATTTTTAATCTTTAATTTCGACTAATAAAAATAATAATTAATTTAATTTTGTCAAGGTGGAATTTTTTGTCCAAGTGGAGTGTGATGTGACAATTTTTTAAATAAAAGAGAGAGTGTATTACACACACCATGATGAGAGTGTTATAAAAGATAGAGGTGTGTCTCTTAAACTAATAAGTGAAAGTTTAGGTATGAAACTAAGAAAAAATTATAGTTTAAGTGTGTTTTTGACACTTATCTAAAAAATAAAATAAGTCAAAAAGTAAGAGAGGGAAAAAAAATGAAAAATGAAAAAAATATTTTAAATTAAATAAACACATGTCACATAATGATTGGTGTGTAATAATACTTGATTTTCAAAATCTTAGATTATATTGATCGAAAAATGATGTAATAATATCACTTTATAATTGTTTAGAGGGATAATAGGGCGTTTGTGTCATGACCCAAATCGTCTTGATTGGCACCCACACTAACCCTCCGATGGGAGAACCGTTACTACAACCAAGACTAAACAACTTAATGAAAACTAAAGCATTTAAAGATACGAAAGCAGGTTTAAATGACTAAAAGAAATATGGAGTTCCCATAAACTCCCCAAGTTTTAAACAAATAACTTAACCAAACTAATGTGGAAGAACAACCCCTAGAACCTAAAAGTCATTGTACCAAAACTCTACTAACGGCAAGTCTAAGAACAATGAGTACTACCCCGAAGCTAAACAAAACACCTTAAACAAATAGTCTAAGTCCGAAAAGGGTGGACTTAAACAAGAAAGATCCATGGCAGCCTGAAAGAACTGGATCACCCTTAAATGTGGCCACGCTTAATAATTACCTAGCTGAGGTTAATCAATAGCCGCCTGAAGATGCCATGTTCTAACACCCCAGAAAATTTTTGAACTAAGACTCAAACCGTTCTTCGTAGTGAGTGAGATTTTACCAAGGAATTTAAAATTTCTTAAGTGTTAAGGTCACTAGATATAGCACCTTGAGTTTCAAAAAGAATTAAATTGGAAATAGCAAAATCTGAAATTTTGCAAGTTATGCTTAAGTATGAGTTTTGGGTTGACTTCAAACAACCATAAATCCTAGCTCAGGATGATTCAGGTGTACTACAAGATACCGTAGCGAAGATCTTTGAATTATCTTTCCAACGCCGCTGAGTTTGCTAAGTTTCGAGGTCGGATGAGTAAGATATGTCCTTTTGAAGATAGGCTGACCAGTTAAGGAAAGTTAGCCGAAAATAGAAAGGGGTATTTTGGTCTTTTCCTTACCCAATCAGATTTAATTCGTTTTTAGTAATATTTTAGGGGTCTAATCTGATTAGGTTCAGTTTTATAATTCTAAAATACACCTAGGGTTTTAGTTGAGAGTTCAAGAAGAAGAGAAAAGAGGAGAAATGAGAAAGGATGAAAGCGTTCGTCGAGATTCTTGCATCTTGTTGCAGATTTTCGCCATGGGTTTAATCCCTAAGAGGTATGTAAGCTTCCATAGTGTTGGGTTCTTTCACCCACACGTCAATCATGATTTATTCAGCGTAATTTCGTTCTTGAAATTTAAAGATTAGAGTTCTTGATTAGTTCTTGATAAGTGTTCTTGAAGTTTCATTAAGTTTTGAAGTAAGATTCTACTTAGGTCAACTTTAAACGACCATATCTCTTAGAATATTAAGAGTTACGTGAGCCATAACCTATCCAATTAAAGGTAATTAAATCTACTTTCCAACCCCACCAGTTTCACGTCAATCTAATATATGAGTAAAAAGTTATGACTATTTTAGTAACCTATACAGTGCTGTTACGAATTAGCCGACGGGAAAATATTAAAAAGAGTCATTTTTGTCTTTTTACCTCCAAGAAACCATAAATGAAATTATTGGCTAATAAAAGGCTCAAAACAATCAGATTTTCA
>NW_006241070.1:0-1986 GCF_000226075.1 Solanum tuberosum
AGCTTGATGTCTACCGCAATATTTTAGTAGAAAGAGAAAGAGACTATGTATTGGAATTCTCACCTCCTTAATTCTATAAAGGAACACGTAACTACTACTTGTTCCTCACTATTTGAAGTTAACAGTAAACAAAATAACTCGTTCAAAACTTCGTATTATTTATAGCACCTTCAAATAACACAACAATTCTACAATTAAGTAACCTAAGGAATTATAAACTCTAATCCCTAGCTACCCAAGACAAAAAAACCCCAGGTTTAGGACTTCTATCGTTCTTCAAGTTCCTCAAACTTGTTAAACGAAACCTACTCACAAACACTTGATTATATTAAAAAACTCTTGACTACAATCGTACAATATTTCTCTCAACTCGCAGCACTCCCCAAGTAAATATCAAAACCCTCACAAAACTCTTGATCGTGTTTTGATTTTTCTCTCATTGTAAGTGCGCAAGTTTCTCCAAAGAAACTATTGTCCTATTTATAGATCACGCTTCCTCAAAGTATTGTTCAACTCGAACTTGTCTTCACCGCCTTAAAAGCCTTGTTCAACTCAAACTTGATTTGGACTCCTATTTGCACTCGACTTCTTTTAGAAAAACTTACGCGTAGTAGTTTTCCTTAATTGATTAAGAAAACTTCCTTAACCTTGAACTCCTCCTTCTATAAGTTTTAGATAAAACACATTGTCTCACGTATGCACGACCTGTTCTATGCACTTTGACAGTCTTTAAAACTTAGAAGCTCATAACAAATTGCCCTTTTTTGATTATGGCAAATTTTTCAAGCTTGGTACTTTAATATGCTTGCATTGAACATGTAAACACATATGCACGCTTCTCTGCCCCCTTTTAACATCAGGCAAAAAATATGGAAATAAAGACATATCCATGCTGCAAGCAATAATATCACAATAAGCTATAACAAAAAAACACACCAAACTGAGTCATTAGTTACATCACAGATCAGAAACAAAAACCATTATCCACAAAAACAGAAATGCCTACTAAAGACTTGAAAAAGTGAGGACCCAAAACACAAGACATAGCACAAGCAAGCTGGTATTTAGACAGAAGGTGGTAAAGCAAAGGACAAGGAAGGGGAGCCTTTGGTTAGTATTTCATAGAGGTGCTTCAGACAATCGGAATTGGATGATCTCTCAGTATTCAGCGCAACCTGAGTCTTTTCAAGCTCCTCTTTAAGCCTTGAATTTTCTTCAGCCAATCTAGCATGCTCCAATCCATAATCAATGTGCAACTGATCTATTGCAGCAAAGTGAGAAACTTGTAGTGTAGTAATTTCCTCATTCTTAGCAGTCAACGAGGCTCTCAACCGTTGCATAGGTGCATCTGCCCCTCTTGAAGTCGTAGGTATAGCAGCATGATCAACTACAATCAACACATCCTTGATAGTTTGTTCTTGCCATTCTTCGATAGGGACCTGAAAATACTCAAAGATATCTCCTAGCCAAAATCCATAGCCAAGACCATGCTCTGTGCTATCATCCACGCAGATCCTATTAATGTGACTAAGGATCAATTTAGGTAGATTAATTTGAACCTGTGAAATCAGTAACTCCATGAGTGTGAGATCCAAATAGTTTGCCTCCGTACGTTTCTGCTTCCTAGGGAGAATAATTTTGTGTACCACATCAAAGAGTATCTTATGTAGAGGAAGCATGGTTCCTTTTTCCACCCTAGTGTAGTTCTCTAAAGTAGGATCATTCGCAAACCGACGAGAAATCTCAAGGGCTGATGATAGACCCTCTAAGGGAGGCCAACTACGTTTGACATAATGACACCATCCCAAGTTAGGTACCCCCAATATTTTTTCCAAAATTTCAATTTTTAATGTGAACGATACACCACCAACACTACTCGAAATAGAAGAGACAGACCCAACAACATTTATATAGAATTCCCTAGTTGCTTTCCTATCCATCTCACGACGTCGATTACCCTGAAGAACCAACGTAGTCCAGCCCTGT
>NW_006241071.1:0-1986 GCF_000226075.1 Solanum tuberosum
AGAACACATTTATAAAAAACTTATTAAGGAGAAGGTTTATAGGATTTCTACACCAAGGGATGAATTGGTATTGAAGTACTATATGGAGACATTAAATTTGAAGAAACATGCCAACAAATGGAGCTGGAGACGTTAAGTTGGAGGACAATGCCAACAAGGAGCTTATGTTGATGTTTTTGAGCTTAAGTTGACATGGAGCTAATTTTTATGTTTTTAAACTTCAGATATGTTCGATTTTATTTGTATACATGTTATTCATTTCTGAAGGACATACCATTTTGAAATGGTTGTGCAAATAAATGCACAAGTATAGTTAATGAATTAGTGTAATTTGAATGGATTCAATTATTTATTTCATGATATGTGAAATTTAAGTAATTTTGGTTGCTTCTAAAAGTAAGCTAGGGGTCGTGAAAACATAACAAATCAAGCCAAGAAAAAGCTAGAATGTTTACATATTAGCTTAAAAAATATCCAAGCAAAAGAGAGTTGTTTGCTATGAAGTTACCTAGGGAATAATCCTAGCAATTATTTGCTTGGATATGTTTCTTAGAAAAATATTCTAGCTAAATTAGCTAGGCTAACAACGTTTTTCCTAGCAAAATTTTTAGCTTAAGAGTGTATTAGCTACAAAAGGTTGCTACGGTCATTTTCCTAGCAAAAATGATGTTAGCTAGGAATTTTGTAAGTTAGCTAGGGATTTAGTCTCTCGCTAATGACATGTTCTCTTGTTTGCAATACCAATCCAACAATGTAATTCATTTTGTTTATTTCAAATTAAAGACTTTTTTCTAACTCAATATTTACAAATAGAATGCATATTGTATAAGACTTGCTGAAATTTTGAACAAATTACAACATCATTTTAAAGTAATGAAAATATGAGATGGAAAAAAATACCTAATTTATATAATTTGTAGGGTCGGATTGTTATGTTGTCGGGTTGTGCTACTCCAGTCTTTCACGATTTTGATTTTTTAGTGTAGGCTGCTTCAATTGTCGGATTGGGACCATCAACTGTTATGTTAATCTTCAAAGTGAAGTTTGGAAGCCATGAAAGTGAAAGGGGAGAAGAAGAAAGTGAAAATGGAAAGTAACTTTTTATAAAGTGGAATAAAAAGTTCCACTTTACAAAGTGTAAGAAAAACTTACACTTTATAAAGTGTAAGAAATAGTTCCATTTTATAAAGTGTAGGAAATAGTTCCGTTATATATTAAAACATACACGTTATTAGACTAACGGAAAACATTTAGAATATCAAATAAAGTGAAATTTTTTCTTCCACTAAGCCTATTTTAGTTACTTACAAAAGTAGTGACTTATTTTGGTCACTTTTATGTTTTTGTGGCTTATTTTGGTTCCGAACTCCATATTGGCAGTCATCTACTAGTAACAGGAGAAATATTTCAATCCTTTTGAACATGAAGAACAACCATTCATGAAACACTGATCAAATTTAAAGTCAAAGTTTTGATAAAGGTTGAAGCAAAGCATGGAGTTGATGACAAAGATTAGTGAGGAGCTGAGTAAAACACCAAGTGAAGGTCCAATACTTAGAGCAGGATGAAATAAATACATGGGATAGGAGCTAAGTTCGCAGAATCATATATGACGCTAAAATGATAAATTACTTAAGACTATCAATATATGGACCAAATTTGGCTATATCAAATGTGAAGCATTAGGCGTTTGACAGAGAATTCTTCTAGTCACTTAGCTGAGATGTGAGAACAAAGAGAGAAACTTATCGGAATTTATATAGAAAGCAGAGGAATTCTTCAAGAGAAATCGAAAAGAGTAACAAGACAACAAGTATAAAACTCATGAATCCGATCGTTTTAGTGAATAACTAATCCGAAGTTAGCTTAATTTGAAACTTATGTATGCAGCATGCTAAACACGTTAAGAAAAAATATGCCCAAAATAATCATTTATCACATTTCAGAATCCAATCAGATAGTAATTTCCCATCCAGATTCATAACT
>NW_006241072.1:0-1983 GCF_000226075.1 Solanum tuberosum
AGAGCTCAGTCTACAACTTCAGTAGCACCAGCAGGTCCCCTGACTCAGCAGGGTAACTCTTCTGGGACTGGTGGCGGACAGCGCCAAAACAAGCTTTATGCTCTTCAGGCTCATCAAGATCAGGAAGATTCTCCTGATGTAGTCACTGGTATGTTACGAGTCTTTGATCTTGATGTTTATGCATTGTTAGATCCAGGGGCTACTTTGTCTTTAGTAACTCCTTACATAGCAGTCCAATTCAGAGTTAGTCCAGAAACTCTTTCGGAACCCTACTCAGTCTCTACTCCAGTCGGTGACCCAGTTATAGCAAGACGGGTATACAGAAATTGCCCTGTCGCAGTCTCTCAGAAAGTCACCTCAGCAGATCTTGTAGAGTTAGAAATGGTAGACTTCGATGTCATTCTAGGCATGTATTGGTTACATTCATGTTATGGCTCAGTCGATTGTAGAACTATGATTTGATGAACAGAGTGTTCATGCAGTACTTGGACTTGTTCGTTATCATCTTTATTGATGATATCCTCATTTATTCTAGGAATGAGGAAGAACATGCGAGTCATTTGAGAGTTGTTCTCCAAAATCTCAAAGATCGCCAGTTATATGCTAAATTTAACAAGTGCGAGTTTTGGTTACAATCAGTTGCCTTCCTTGGGCATATTGTGTCTAGTGAAGGAATTCGAGTAGATTCCCAGAAGATAGAAGAAGTGAACAATGGCCCAGACCTACCTCCGCTACAGATATCAGAAGTTTCTTGGGTCTAGCGGGCTATTACAGACGGTTTGTAGAAGGATTTTCATCCATAGCCTCTCCATTGACTAAGTTAACTCAGAAAAAGGTTAAGTTCCAATGGTCAGATGATTGTGAGAAAAGCTTTGTAGAACTGAAAACAAGGTTGACTACAGCTCCTGTCTTGACTCTACCAGAGGGTTCAGATGGTTATGTGATCTATTGTGATGCATCCAGGGTCGGCCTAGGTTGTGTGTTGATGTAGCAAGGTAAGGTTATAACTTATGCTTCCAGACGGCTTAAGGTGCATGAAAAGAATTATCCGACTCATGACCTCGAGCTTGCAGCAGTGGTGTTTGCATTCAAGATTTGGACACACTACTTGTATGGTGTTCATGTAGATGTGTTCACAGACCATAAGAGCCTCCAGTATGTATTCACCCAGAAAGAGTTGAATCTTCGCTAGAGAATATGGCTTGAGTTTCTCAAAGATTATGATATGAGTGTGCATTACCATCCTGGTAAGGCAAATGTAGTAGCAGATGCCCTTAGCAGACTATCTATGGGTAGTGTAGCACATGTTAAGGAAGAAAGGAGAGAGCTAGCAAAGGATGTTCACAGAGTTGCTCGCCTAGGAGTTCGTCTTATGAACATATCAGATGGTGGTGCAACGGTTCAGAATGGGGCAGAATCTTCTTTGGTAACTTAGGTTAAGGAAAAACAAGATAGTGATCCAATCTTGCTTGAACTTAAGGGTGCAGTCCACAATCAGAGAGTGGAGGTTTTCTCCCAAGGGGGAGATGGTGTACTTCGCTATCAAGGTAGATTGTGTGTTCCTGATATGGGTGAATTGAGACAACATATTCTCGCAGAAGCCCACAATTCCAGATATTCTATTCATCCACGTGCCACTAAGATGTACCGTGATCTGCGGGAAATCTATTAGTGGAATGGTATGAAAAGAGATATAACAGATTTTGTGGCTAAGTGCCCCAATTGCCAGCAAGTCAAGGGTAGAACATCAGAAACCGGGAGGTATGGCTTAAGAGATTGACATTCCTACTTGGAAGTGGGAAGTGATCAATATGGACTTCATCACAGGTTTACCTCGTACTCGCAGACGGCATGACTCTATTTGGGTGATTGTTGATAGGGTTACTAAGTCTTCTCTCTTTTTGGCGGTCAAGACTACAAATTCGGCGTAGAATTACGCCAAGTTGTACATTAATGAGATCGTGAGGTTGCATGGGGTTCCTT
>NW_006241073.1:0-1978 GCF_000226075.1 Solanum tuberosum
TATATATATATATATATATATATAATTATTTAATTTACTATCCGGTTATGAGTTAATCTGCTAAAATAATCTCAAATTGTTAAGAACCAATAACATGTTAATAAGAAAATCAAAATCGTTACCAAAACCGCACCTGCGTGGAACAGTGATGTGACACATCTGGACAAAGATTTATGAAGTATGCATCGCACTAGCCTTATGTCCATCCTATGTTATTATAAGCTATGTCCAATAAGGAACAAACATTTGGGCGATTATTCCTAATTAGAGGGGTTAGGTGAAAAGGCTTTATGTACTATGATATATTAGCACTCTAATTAATCCAATCATATGTAAGTGATTAAAAAGGAAAAAAAGTTCATTATATAAATGTCTCCTAATTTTCAGATTTGGAAATGAAATGGAGCACCCACTACTCTTTTTTATGGTTGGAGGAACAACAAGAGATTTGGAAATTCTTAAAAGGAAAAAACGCATCTTTGAGAAATTTAAGTAAGGAAAATGTGGTTGGTTGCAGGTGTTGTTTTGTAGTTAGTTGTGGACCTCATTTTGCCCCCTCCCCGCCCTACCCACACCCCCCCCCCCCCCCCCGCCCCCCCCCCCCCCACACACACACACACAAACAAATGAAATTGTGCTTCATTTAAAAAGTTATTTTTTAGGTGATGTATTTTAAAAAGTTAGTTGAAGTGGGGGTAGGAGAAGGGGTACATCAAAGATGTATCGAGGGGTGTAAACAAAGTCTCATATTGATAATTACAAAAAATAAAAACGTTCGATTAATCATCACGAGAGCAAAAAAGGTTGGAGTTCCTGGGGTAAAAAAAAAAGGTTTTATAAATGACATTTCATGAGATTATATCCGCATTACTCATGCTTCCCACCCCCATCTCTACGTACCTTCACCACACCCTACCCCCACACCATTCCATTCTCGCTCCCATAATGTTTGCCTAACTTATATATAAATATTCTTGGACTAATATTTTCTGATTATAATTACTTACCAAACTAGACTAGAGTTATATAAATACTTTAATTGGATCACAAATAATTAACACCATAATCACCATCATTAGCATAACTCCACTACTCTTCTTCATTGTCTTAACTTCCATTAATTAATTTTAAATCTTCCCTTATTAAGTTCTATGTATGAATGAATTTTTCACGTCTATCTATAGTAAAAATTTTGTAGTCCGATGATTTCCCGTCAAGTAGCCAATATTTAAATGCAACCCATAATATTGTATTCGTATCTTAGTATTAAACAAAAATAAATTAAAGATATGATGTATCACATTCCACTAGGCATGTATCATTTATAATGTTAAATAGAATTTGTGTCCAATAAGGTATCAACGTTTTGACGATTCCTATGTAGTCCTACTAGATTTGTATTTTTGGGTAGCTGATTGGAGATTAAAGTGACCTTTGGACAACATTAAAATTGTGTTTTAATTTGTTAATTGGGTTTAGCAAACTGTCCAATCGTATACAAACACAACTAGTGAATAAATAGCAATTTCTGTTTTTGTCTCTCTTTTGCAAATTTGGAAAAGGAATATTGGATTAAATAGTGTTCCTAATCTAAGATTCAGGTGATTACTTTCTTGATTATGGCCACAAAAGATACGTACGACTAGCTTAATAGAAAGAAAAAAAATGTAACTTTTGGGTTTACAAAAGTATAAGAATGGGTTCGAGTCACCATAAAAGCAAAAAAAGGTAGGAGTTTCTAGAAAAGGGTATAAAAAAGTATAAAAATGGGATAGGAAATTCAGGTGTTAATTATTCGATGAGTTGACAGTATAATTTTTATATTTTCAAATAATTTAACTTTAAATTTTTCATTTTATTCATATGAGGTGATTTATAGAAAATTAATGATAGAGTATTTGTTTTAGATGATCACACGTTTTCAAAAAATAAAAAAAAATAAAAAAAAAATAAAATAAAATAAAATTAAAAAAAAAAT
>NW_006241074.1:0-1976 GCF_000226075.1 Solanum tuberosum
AAATTGGTCATGATTGTAATTCAATAGTTATTTCATAGTTTGCCAAGATAGCCACCCTAGCTTAAGTTCCAATGCTTTTAAGACCAAATTTTTGGGCTAAATTCAATTTCCCAGCCAGCCTTTGTTTTCTGCCTTCAGCAGCCCACCGAAATCAGCCCACAACATTCAAAAATGACCAAATCCAATTCAATTCCAGCAAATACAGCAGCCCATACCTGACCCGATCTGTCCACTTTTTTCCTTCACAAAGAAAACCCAGAAACAACGTCCAACTCCATCTTCTTCAACGTTCAAAATCCAGAAGCGACAAGAGAGCCAGCAGCCCAGAAAAACGTACAACAGCAGTCCAAACGCGTTGACACACGCAATAGCAGGACAGAGCATGCGTCTGCCCCATTTCCCTTTTCGGAATGGGGTGAAACCTGAAGAAAAAAAGGTGTTCGCCCAAAATCGTGAAAGATTTTCAAGTTTTGAATTTTGGAATGGGCCTCGTTTCTGCCCGTTTTTAATTCGTTTCCCTCTAAAATTCTACCCTAGTTTCATCCTATAAAGGCTTCCCTTGTTCACTGTTGGGGGGGCGTTGGATTCTTATTCTTTTAGCAATAGAGCAGAGGAGAACTTAAGCAAGAAATCGCTAAAAATATATACAAAATACGCCTAAGGAACCAGAGGGGGAATAATTTGGATTCTCTTGGTGTGTTATCCTAGCCTTGAATCTGTGTGGTGGAAACTCCGAAATCAAGCTCGTATTTGTCTCGGTTCACTGCCCGGAAGGAGGTAATTTCTTTCCTCATATTTGTTCTGTTTGCTCTAGCTAGTTTAAGCTCTCTATTCGAATGTTCCTAAGTTACAGTTAGTTTCTTATGTAGAATGGTTGATTTATTTAATTAAATGCTATGTTTTTGCTGAAATCTCGGCTACGGTTATTAAAGTATGGCTGAAACTCTCTAGTGTTTTTGCTCGTTTTGGTCGACTGTTAGCATTTTTCTTGTCTTCGTTACCTCAAATGTCGAATCTGCTTTGATTTCTTAGTTTATCTCCTTGTTATTTATCAAATTGTGTCGTCTATCACTGCTTGGGTCTTATCGCCATCATGCTCGAGTATTGCAAATTTGATTTGTGAGGTGCGATTATAACTTTAACGAAGTGTGGTAATTCGTCTTGAGACTTTGTTTTGGCGTTTTGTCTTGTTTTGGGACTACCGTCCAGTATTGTTATATCCCAAGGACGTTATTTTTCTCTTTGCTTACTCGTACTCATAATTGCTCCATATTTTGATGTTATGTATTCCTTTGTTAAACTTAATTAAATTTAGTTCTAATTAGTCCTCCTTAAGAATTCTGGAAACATGTAGCATAGGCTGACCAGTCTTTATCACTTGCCGCTTATAACCTCTCTGGTCATTATTTTTCATTAATGTGTTGTTCCATACTAGGGGTACTATAATTTATGTTTAGTAGGTGTTTTATGTTTGGGTGAATGTGTATATTGTGATCCCCTAAAAAGGAGTTATACGTTAGTTTACATTTTTGGCTTGAGTCTAAATTTATATTGTTGCAGTAGGTTGGTTTATCCCTTTTGTATTTATATTAGTTGTATTGTGTATTAATTCCTTTCTTCCATTTTACTTGCATGTGAAACTCCTTTTGAGTCCATGGGGACTCCATTTCATCCTTGCATTTCGGGGTTTTGCTTCTCTTTATCGAGTCCAAATAGCCGGTGAACAGGTTCAGGTAGTACAAGGGCTGGAAATTGAATTTTCAGATCCTAAAAAGCCCAAAAAGAGCAGTAGACATGATGTATACGAGTGTATACACGCGTATACATAGAAAGAACAGCGATATACAGGGCTGGAAAGCCGATATAGGTGCTGGAAATTTGAAGTGGGCTGTCCACGTTCGACCTACGGTCTGATATACACAAAAAATGGATCGAAATACGCCTATATACATCGATATACCTTTGCTGTATACACA
>NW_006241075.1:0-1975 GCF_000226075.1 Solanum tuberosum
TGTTGTACTAAGTCAAAACTAAACTAGTTAAAGTTGTCTGTAAGTTGTTTAAATCAGTTAAATTAAATAATGTGTTTTTGTTGATGGATTAAGTTGATGGATTTAAGTCAAAACTAAACTAGTTCAAGTTATAAAGTTGTTTAAATAAGTTAAATTAATTAATATGGTTTAGCTGGTGGATTTAGTTTTGAATTAAGTCAAAACTAAACTAGTTAAAGTTGTTAAGTTGTTTAAATAAGTTAAATTAATTAATGTGGTTTAGTTGGTGGATTTAGTGTTGTATTAAGTCAAAACTAAACTAGTTAAAGAGTTAAAGTTGTTTAAATAAGTTAAATTAATTAATGTGGTTTAGTTGGTAAGTGTTGTATTAAGTTAAAACTAAGCTAGTTAAAGTTGTTTATAAGTTGTTTAAATAAGTTAAATTAATTAACGTGGTTTAGTTGGTGGATTAAGTGTTGTATTAAGTTAAAACTAAGCTAGTTAAAGTTGTTTATAAGTTGTTTAAATAAGTTAAATTAATTAACGTGGTTTAGTTGGTGGATTAAGTGTTGTATTAAGTTAAAACTAAGCTAGTTAAAGTTGTTTATAAGTTGTTTAAATAAGTTAAATTAATTAACGTGGTTTAGTTGGTGGATTAAGTGTTGTATTAAGTTAAAACTAAGCTAGTTAAAGTTGTTTATAAGTTGTTTAAATAAGTTAAATTAATTAACGTGGTTTAGTTGGTGGATTAAGTGTTGTATTAAGTTAAAACTAAGCTAGTTAAAGTTGTTTATAAGTTGTTTAAATAAGTTAAATTAATTAACGTGGTTTAGTTGGTGGATTAAGTGTTGTATTAAGTTAAAACTAAGCTAGTTAAAGTTGTTTATAAGTTGTTTAAATAAGTTAAATTAAATAATGTGGTTTTGTTGATGGATTTAGTTGATCGATTTAAGTCAAAACTAAACTAGTTCAAGTTATAAATTTGTTTAAATAAGTTAAATTAATTAATGTGGTTTAGTTGGTGGATTTAGTTTTGTATTAAATCAAAACAAAACAAGTTAAAGTTGTTAAGTTGTTGAAATAAGTTTAATTAAATAATGTGGTTTTGTTGATGGATTTTGTTGTTGGAATTTAATCAAAACTAAACTAGTTCAAGTTATATAGTTGTTTAAATAAGTTAAATTAAATAATGTGGTTTTGTTGATGGATTTTGTTGTTGGAATTTAATCAAAACTAAACTAGTTCAAGTTATATAGTTGTTTAAATAAGTTAAATTAAACTATGTGGTTTTGTTGATGGATTTAGTTGATGGATTTAAGTCAAAAATAAACTAGTTCAAGTTATAAAGTTGTTAAGTTGTTTAAATAAGTTAAATTAATTAATGTGGTTTAGTTGGTGGATTTAGTGTTGTATTAAGTCAAAACTAAACTAGTTAAAGAGTTAAAGTTGTTTAAATAAGTTAAATTAATTAATGTGGTTTAGTTGGTGGATTTAGTGTTGTATTAAGTCAAAACTAAACTAGTTAAAGAGTTAAAGTTGTTTAAATAAGTTAAATTAATTAATGTGGTTTAGTTGGTGGATTTAGTGTTGTATTAAGTCAAAACTAAACTAGTTAAAGAGTTAAAGTTGTTTAAATAAGTTAAATTAATTAATGTGGTTTAGTTGGTGGATTTAGTGTTGTATTAAGTCAAAACTAAACTAGTAAAAATTGTTTATAAGTTCTTTAAATAAGTTAAATTAAATAAAGTGTTTTTGTTGATGGATTTAGTTGATGGATTTAAGTAAAAAATAAACAAGTTCAAGTTATAAAGTTGTTTAAATAAGTTAAATTAATTAATGTGGTTTAGTTGGTGGATTTAGTGTTGTATTAAGTCAAAACTAAACTAGTTCAAGTTAAGAAGTTGTTAAGTTGTTTAAATAAGTTAAATTAATTAATGTGGTTTAGTTGGTGGATTTAATTTTGTATTAAGTCAAAACTAAACTATTTAAAGTTGTT
>NW_006241076.1:0-1973 GCF_000226075.1 Solanum tuberosum
GGAGGAACTCCCCCATCCACATTCTCCTCTTCCGCTTTCCTAGGATTATCCCTCGTACAAACGCAAGAGACGGATTAGGAAAGATACTTATAGACCAAACTCTAAGGCACGACGTCAAGATTAATGAAATAAGTGAAACTTCTACCATCATATAGCCTTTCGCTCATAGATGTGTCGAGACTCATACCGATGAACAAGACTCTACTAGACGTGGCATATGAGACTTTGAATCCTAAGGGACAATTTCCAAAACATTATGCTCTGATACCAAGCTTGTAACAACCCGAGAGCACCCCCTAGCAGTTACATGCGTATTCGACCTCTCGGAGGTCTCATAAAAGCCTTAGCATTCATTCATCGCATTCGGTAATAAAACCGTAAGGAATTTAAACACTTTTTAAAACAAGTTCATAATACTCATAAAATCTTTCAAATGTAACGAAGCAGAATTTCTAAGTCTCATGTACCATCTTAGACACGAATAAAACATCTTAGGGGCACGGCCCTTTACAACAAAATATAAGTCTTATACAATGTCTAAGTGGAAATACTAGAAAGGTAGCAACTATGTCCTCGAATATATGAGAACATACCAAGCTTCTTGAGAAGAGTCAATATCCAAAGCTTCCTCAAAAGATCTCTTCACTTTACACCAGCTACATTTGTAACAATAGAGAAAATATGGAATTAGTACAATAAGTACTAAGTATGATGACCATGCAAGAAAACATGCACAACGGACATTTACAAGAAATGTATGCTTTTAAGACCTTCTTTAACAAACCTTTATGACCGCAAGCAGAAACCCACATTTCAAGTCACCATTCACAAATAAGAACATATTCACATCATTTGCAACTCAATTAACACAAATGTAGTATACTTAAACAAGATAGCAAAGTAAGTCCTTCATTACCATTTAAGCCTCTATCTCAAGTCACCCTAAGCCACACTAAGTTAATAATGAAGTGACCGCCCATACAACCTCTTCATATACACCGAAGTGTTCCTAAGAGTTACCATAGACAAGGGTTTTATCATTACATTGAAACATACTAAGTCAACATTCTTCATAAACCATTTAGGAGACACACAATCATATAGGGGACAATCACATAATAGCCCAAAGGCTTAGGGAACTCACTGTAGTATCTTCTAAGCCTACTCCTGCCATGTGTTGGTAGCATCCCATACCGCTATCTACACATTGTAGAACTGATCCAATACTAGAGTGCACATCCCATATGATGAAAATAGGCCTTAACCGACATAGACCACAGTAGCAAGGTATGGAATCCGGAGTCTATCTTACTCCGTGGAGGTTGTTCTACTTGCCAAGGGTAGAACTAAAAGCAACCCATGTTGGCACATGGTTTAAGAGATGTCCAAGGATGTTGATTGTGCCTAATCTCATGTTCAACTAGGCCACCATCCTAAGCACATCCACTCGGTGCTTAGCCTTGGTTTCCATAGAGTATTCAATCACATATGTACTAGAGAGGGTTCTTTTTCTAGTTCAACCAACTCATAGTACCTCTTCCCAAGAAAGGCCCCATTTCTTAGTCATAGCCAATCTAGGTTTATAAGGATAGCTCATTTGACTTTCTTAGATAAGGATTCTCATGCCGTTCATGCTCCATCCATGTCTAAGTCTATCATTTCACTCAAGAAGGGAACATCACCCTAAGGCCCATCCTCCAAGGTTATACATTTACTTAGGAAAGCTAGACTCATGAAAATACACTATGCTTAAGTCTACCAATTCAAGTTTTGGCCTAGAATTCCTCTTTTAGTATTATAGGAAGAGCCCTATTACTAAGTCATAGCCCAACCAAACATTCATATATATAATCAAGCTTTCATGACACAAGACAAGATACTCAAGTCTAGCATATGAATTATAACATCATCTTATAAAGACACATCATAGTCCATCTTCACCACATAACACCATTTCGAGAGAAACATGCTTT
>NW_006241077.1:0-1971 GCF_000226075.1 Solanum tuberosum
GTTTCTTAGGGTTTTAGGTTTCGTATTTAGGGTTTAGCACTTGGGTTTTTTTTATGGTCTAGGGTTTTATGTTCAGAGTTTTACGTGAAGGGTTTTATGTAATGGGTTTTATCTTGGTTTTTAGGGTTTAGGGCTTTGGATTTTTTAGGTTTAGGATTCTTAGGGTTTTATAATTAAGGGTTTCGGGCTTACGTTTTTTTGTTTTTAGGGTTTAACACATACGATTTAGGGCTTGATAGGGTTTAGAGCTAAGGGTTTGTCAAGATTAAGGGGTTTTTGGGTTTTTTATGGTTTTAAAAGTGTTTATTGTTTCTTAGGGATTTTTTTGGGTTTAGGGTTTACACTTAGGGATTTATAGGGGTTTTGGGTTACTTAGGGGTTTTAAGGGTTAAGTGTTTGTTAGGGTTTTTCAGGGTTTAGGGTTGTGGGCTTAGGGTATGTTGTGTTTTTTAGATTTAGGGTTTATAGATTTCTATATTTTACAATTTAGAGATTAGTTTTTTGTAGGGGTTTTAAATGGCTTTTAGCGTTGATAGGATTTAAGGTTTCTTAAGGTTTAGGATTTAGGGTTTCTTAGGGATTTAGGTTTCGTATTTAGGGTATAGGACTTAGGGTTTTTTTATGGTCTAGGGTTTTATGTTCAGAGTTTTACGTGAATGGTTTTATGTTACGGGTTTTATCAAGGTTTTTAGGGTTTAGAGCTAAGGGTTTGTCAAGATTAAGGGGTTTTTGGGTTTTTTATGGTTTTAAAAGTGTTTATTGTTTCTTAGGGATTTTTTTGGGTTTAGGGTTTACACTTAGGGTTTTTGGGTTTGTAAATTAGAGTTTACAGATATTTAGGATTTAGGGTTTAGATCTTAGGTTTTTTAGGTGTTTTAAATGGTTTTTAGAGGTTTTATAGGGTTAGTATGATTTAGGGTTTCTTTAGGTTTAGGGTTTTGTGTTTCTTAGGGGTTTTAGTTTAGGATTTGGGTTTTGAATTGAGGGTTTAGGGTTTTACAAGTTTAGGGTTAACTATTTGTTAGGGTTTTTCCATGTTTAGGGTTATGGGCTTATTGTATTTTGTGTTTTTTAGATTTACGGTTTGTAGATTTCTACATTTTAGAATTTTGACATAAGATTTTTGTAGGGGTTTTAAATGGTTTTTAGGGTTTATAGGATTTAGGGCTTCTTAGGGTTTTAGGTTTAGTATTTAGGCTTTTAGGTTAGGGTTTAGGGTTTAGGGATTAGGGGTTTTTATGGTCTAGGATTTTATGTTAAAGGTTTAATCTAGGTTTTTAGGGCTTAGGGATGGTTTAGGGATTAGGGTTTTTATGGTCTAGGATCTTATGTTAAGGGTTTAATCTAGCTTTTTAGGGTTTAGGGATTTGGATTTTTAAGGTTTAGAATTCTTAGGGTTTTGGGCTAACTTTTTATGTGTTTTTAGGATTTAACATATACGACTTAGGGCTTAATAGGGTTTAGAGCCTAAGCTTTTCTAGTTTAAGGGGTTTTTGGGTTTTTTCGGGTTTTTGGATTTTTTCATGTTTCTTAGGGTTGAGGGTTTACATTAGGGTTTTTTGTGTTTGTAAGTTTAGGGTTTACAGATATTTAGGATTTAGGGTTTAGATCTTAGGTTTTGTAGGTGTTTTAAATGGTTTTTAGGGGTTTTATAGGGTTAGTACCATTTAGGGTTTTTTAAGGTTTAGGGTTTAGTATTTCTTAGGGGTCTGAGCTTAGGATTTGGGTTTTGGATTCAGGCTTTAGGGCTTAGGGGTTCTTTTAGGTTAGTACCTATTTTTTTTTGTATTTTTTAGGATTTAGCATATACAATTTAGCGCTTTATAGTGTTTCGAGCGTACAGTCTTTTAGGTTTAGGTGTTTTTGGGTTTTTAGGGTATTTAAGAGTTAAGTGTTTCTTACGATTTTTTAGGGTTTATGGTTTGGGGCTTAGGATTATTTTTTTTTGTGTTTTTTTAGGTTTAGGGTTTA
>NW_006241078.1:0-1969 GCF_000226075.1 Solanum tuberosum
GAGTGTCATCACGTCCAATTTTGGGTCGTGACAAAATGGTATCAGAGCCCCAGATTCATAGGTATCACGTGTATACAAGCCGAGTCTAAGTAGAGTCTTGAGGAACAGTACGGAGATGTCTGTACTTATCTTCGAGAGGCTATAATGACTTTTAGGAAAAATCATTCACTTTTTGAATCGCTATCGTGCGTCGTTAGTCCAATTTGATTCTTATTGCTTCACTCCATTCACTCTCACTTATAGTGATGAATCGTGCGTAGTTCCTCATGTGAGCAGTTGGTGTGTCGTGTATGACTTGAATGTTAGACTTGATACTAACGTGGAAATGATAGACTTAGGAAGATTATGCGTGGTTATATTCAGCAATTTGAAGGAGTTGAGTCATGTGATGGCTCGATGATGCATTTTGAGGATATTTGATGATGATGGTGAGGATATTTGAATGATGAGGTTGGACAATGGTTTGAGGGACTTCATGAGCGTGTGATCTTTTTATGTTAGTTACCTCAATAGAGGGAATAATACTTGTGTTGTATAGGCAAAATCGGGAATGGCTCGACAATTGAGAGTGAAATTATTAAAGGAAATGTTAGGTAATGAACAACGTCTCTTTGAAAACTACAGTTAGTAATGTTATCATAACATATATGGGCTACTTAGTGAATGATGAGAATGATGTTACACTAATTGAGGTCAGAATCTCTACTGTAGTTTCATAGATTGAGCGCATGTCAAAGAGGAGCATGAAATGACTACTATAATGGTACCGATTCTTACCTGGTTAGAGTGATGGAGTGTGTTATTTCTACTATCGACATGATATATGAAGAAATGGATATCGCTTTAGATGAGAGACCGAATACACTTGGTAGTGTATTGCAGTTATTCAATGGATAGAAATGTATGGGCTATTTGGGTACAATCTTCTCAGTAGGTATGATGTGTTCTAGTGGTGGATCTAACTGACTTTCACGATGTGGTACTAGTGGTACATGAAAACGGATGCGTCGATTTTCAAGTGCGAATACTAACTACTTAAAGAGTTATCAATTGTACCACATGCTTGTATAATGAGACTCAGTGTTGCATTTACATTTGAGAAATCAATTAGGTTGTTACTGCGGATGTTTGGAGTTAAGTAGTGTGTATAAGGAAGATTTTAGTGGTGGATCGTTGATACGGTGTTAATGCGTTAGGTTGAGAAGTGTATCCCGAGGGTTCTAAATGAGGATCAGTGATTTCATCTTAAGGTCCAAGGGAATGGATAGATACTAGAATGACAAGCTTATGGGTAAAGGAAGTCCCAAAGAGTATACTTGTGTGAATGTAATTGAAAATTTTAGCAAAAAGTGCATATAAAAGTGGGTTAGTCCTTTGGATTTGATTGGTATAACTGAGTTTAAAATGTCATACTATGAAAAGGTTGACTTCGTGGTGATGACAAGAGATAACTGAGTCTTATGGTAATAAGAGTTTGTGATGGATTGGGATTAGGATGCAACTATATGATAAAGATTGTTGGTTAAATGGATTTTTTGTGGTAATGAGGACTTGCGAGTATCTAATGTTATGGTTTGCTACTATTTGATGAGTAACATAGTTGCATGGAAAGTTATAGGAGGTGCTGAGACACCACTCGAATAGAATTGACATGAACTAGAGTCACAAATGAAAAGAATTAGTGGGATGTATTTTAGTCATTGGAAAGAGGCAATCGAGAACAAAGATACTTACTCTAATTGCAAAGGACAAAGATATATCTTTAGAGAGTTGAGAATTGGGTTCAGAGATACGTGGTTCTGTATATTTTGCTCTTATTACGGTAATAGTGTCACAGGTTCATCAGATTGGTTAAAAACAATTGGGTAAGATTTGAGAAAGAAGTCTACACAAGTTTGACTCGAGTGTGGTGATAGGTTCTTTTACGGTTTTAAGTTGGGAAGTTCAACGAAAGGGAAGGCTCGAGTCC
>NW_006241079.1:0-1969 GCF_000226075.1 Solanum tuberosum
TTACAGGTTCAAGTATTAGTGAGAATCCGGAGAATTTTGTTGAGGAGCTTAAAAGGGTATTTAATGTGATGCATGTTGCTGAGTCGGAAAAGGTGGAGCTAGCTGCATATCAATTGAAGGGCGTCGCTAGAATCTGGTTCGACCAATGGAAAAAGAATAGGGCTGAGGATGCACCAGTAGTGAGTTGGGTTGTGTTTGAGAGTGCTCTCATGGGGCGTTTCTTTCCTCGTGAGTTGCGAGAGGCAAAGATAAAAGAGTTTCTCACGCTTTATCCGGAGTCTATGACTGTTCACGAGTACAGTCTGAAGTTCACACAACTTTCCCGCTATGCTCCGGAGATGGTTGCTGACATGAGGAGCAGGATGAGTTTATATGTTGCTGGGTTGTCTCGTCAGTCATGCAAGGAAGGCAAGGCAACTATGTTGATAGGGGATATTGACCTAGCAAGATTTATTGATCCATTTACAACAAGTTGAGGAGGATAAGCTGAAGGATAGAGAAGAGTTTAAGGATAAGAGGGCGAAGATAGTAGGGGACGAGTTCAGGAAGCAAAAGAATGATGCTAATCAGGCATCTCTCCTACAGAAACAGAAGGGACCTGCTCCACCATCTGCTAGTGCACCTACACCTAAGAACAAAGATTGGTACAATAGAAATTCTTATAATTTCAGGGCTAGAGCTGCATATCCTCAAAGAAGTATAGTACCAAGGGGTAGTAAGGCTCCTACATGTGCTAGGTGTGGTAGAAACCACACAGGGAAGTGTCGTCAGGGCCAGACAGGTTGCTTCAAGTGTGGACAGAATGGACATTTCATGCGAGAGTGTCCAAAGAACAGACAGGGTAATGAGGGCGATAGAGCACAGTCTTCTTCAGTTGTTCCACCAGACAGGACGACACCTAGAGGAGCTACTTCTATTGCCGGCGGAGGAGCAAACTTCCTCTATGCAATCAACAGTCGCCAAGAATAAGAGAATTCGCCAAATGTTGTCACTGGTATGATCAAAGTCTTTGCTTTTGATGTGTATGCTTTGTTAGATCCAGGAGCAAGTTTATCTTTTGTAACTCCTTACGTTGCAAATCAGTTTGATGTTCTTCCTGAAAGACTTTGTGAACCCTTTTGTGTTTCTACACCTGTTGGTGAGTCTTTTCTAGCAGAAAGAGAGTTCATCGTGATTGTCCTGTTTCTATCAATCACAAGAGCACCATGGCTGATTTGGTTGAGTTAGGCATGGTAGATTTTGATGTCATTCTAGGTATGGATTGGCTTCATGCCTGTTATGCATCATTAGACTGTAGAACTCGAGCGGTTAAGTTTCAGTTTCTGAATGAGCCAGTCTTAGAGTGGTGTAGTAGTTCAACAGTGCCTAAGGGTCATTTTATTTCGTACCTTAAGGCGAGAAGGTTAGTTTCGAAGGGTTGTATCTATCACTTAGTCCGAGTTCATGACTCTAGTGTTGAGATACCTCCTTTTCAGTCAGTTCCTATAGTAAGAGAGTTTCCAGAAGTTTTTCCTGATGATCTACCCAGAATTCCTCCTGAGAGAGATGTAGATTTCGGCATAGATCTCATTCCAGATACTTGTCATATCTCTTTTCCGCCATATTGAATGGCACCAGCAGAATTGAAAGAGCAGTTAAAGGGATCTAGTTAGAAAAGGGTTTTATTTGACCAGGTTGACTCGGAGAACAACGAATTTTCAACGGTCTAAAGCTTGTGAGGAAGACTTTCAAGAATGGAAAGAAAAGTTGAGTACCGCTCAGTTATGACATTTGGTTCTTGAGTACATACTGGGTATCTAAATCTAAGATGAATTTGAGAATATTAGTCGAGTTTAGGCGAATCAGGGTGTAATGCGATGAGCTAGAGTTGGTTGTTGTAGTTTTGCTTCGAAGATATGGCGTCATTGTTGTATGATGTTCATGTAAGTGTGTCCACTTAAAATGAGCTTAGTCTCAGACAGAGAGAGTG
>NW_006241080.1:0-1969 GCF_000226075.1 Solanum tuberosum
ATACAATAAACCGATAAGGCTATAAATGAAAGCTGAGTAGACCCAACCAAGGATTTTACAGAGTTTTTTTGTTTTTTTTTTGGAGAATAAATTAAATGATGGTTAGAGGACAAAAGATACCTCATGTAGATTTAGAGCGCTTCGTTATCCCAATACACCTAGAAAACTCTTATTTAGTGAAATAGTATTAGCTCTCTTTCAGTAATGACTCAAAACTGAAGATATACCATAAACTTAGTCATTATAGGATTACGAGATAAATAATACATAACAACTTAGAAGATAATTTATCATGTACTTTCTTTTACAATGTTAAGAGCTACAAGCACTTATCGATCCGAGTCACCAAAAACAATACGTCATAATGATTATAAGTTTTACCTAAAAAAAAAATTTAAAAGAATATTTTTTAAAAATAATCAAAACTACCGATCATTAGTAAGAATTCAAGTACAAAAGGTGAAGAAATATTTCACGGTAAATGATTAATAATGTGATAAAATAATTACGAAGTATCTATTTAAGCATTCATGAAAAAAAATTATGTTGAGGAGAGTGTCTATGTGCAAACACTTCATATAACAGGTAGTGTGGAAGAAAATTCTTTATGAAATAAGCAACATATACCTAAGAAACTCTATTACATATAACTATAGACAAGAGGTCATCGGTAAAAATAATGTATACATCGTGAATTCCAAAAAGGGCATTTAACATGCAAACTAGTGAACTCGTGAAAATAGTACCATGTATACTCTTATGTCATGAAACACGTAGCACATATAATATATTACATGTAAATGTACTGTAATATGTTCATATATTGATTATTATTATTTTTAACCTATATTTATAGGTATCTAATGTTATGACCAACTATATAAATATTCAATAAAATCATTTTTGTCATAATTTATAATTTATAACGTATCTAGCGTATAGGTTAAATACAAAATATAGTCATTTTCTATACAACACTTGCGATATATAAGAAATTGGTCTAATGTAGTACATTCCTCATGAACAAATTACATATAGTACAAATATCATAAATAAATACCTCCAGAATATAAAAACAAAATAACATATCACTACTAATTTATGAACATTGCAACAAGTAATAAATCTACAAGGCACATTACACACATAATTGTATAACCCAGAAAACTATAATAGACGTACATATGAACTTATATTAAATTAATTCACCAGATAACTAATACTAGTGCAAATTATGAATTCTTTCCTTTCGTCCTAATAAGAGTAGTAGCCTAGTTGAGAACTTCATGTCACATATAAATTAAGCTTAAAATTAAAAAAATATTACTGGTTACCAAACTCTAGGTCGACAAGAACATGATAATCAACGAATTTTTTTTTGTACAATAATCTTAGTTAAATCAATAATTCACAATAGATATATAACAATTTCTATACAGGCTATCGAGGTCAATTCACAATAAACATATAGCAGTTTCTACAGGTCACCATGATAGCTACAATCACAAAAAATATATTAAAATGCACATATGGCCACAATGTTGATAATACAATTGAATATAGTCCTGAACTGCGTAAATATGGAACAGCTCATATAAAATAATTTTTAGATGGGTTATTCTAAGTCACACATTCTATAGGAGATATCCATGAGACCAAGGGATATATGCTAGAAATTGTCTCCTTGAAACAAAAAAAAAAAAAAAAAAAATTGCATTTGTCCTATTGGCCTAATATAAGGTCGCCTTTAATAGATACAATTTATATGACACTTAAGTAGAGTGTGAATAAGAAGAAACCTCCTATGACTTAGCTCTATATCACGATCTAGAGGATGAAAGATTAGTAACTATATGTAAATGCCTTGTAGCCTCCTGATTATAAGTGTGGTGCACAACACACCTATAAGCAAGACTCTACCAGACACAACTTGTGGACTCCCTGGGACACGACTTGCTCTGATACCAAG
>NW_006241081.1:0-1967 GCF_000226075.1 Solanum tuberosum
GGGTGTAAAATTTGTGGTTTATGGTTTAGGGTTATGATATTAGAGTTTTAGGTTTATGGTTAATGGTATAGGGTTTTGGGTTTAGAGGTTAAGTTTTAGGGTTTTGGGTTTAGGTTTAGGGTTGATGGTTTAGGTTTGAGGGTTTAGGGCTGAAGGTTAGGGTTAGGGTTTAGGGTTTATTGTTTTGAGTTTAGGGTTTAGTTTTAGGGTTAAGGGTTTAGGGTTAGGGTTTAGGGTTTTGTGTTTAGGATTTAGGGTTTATAATTTAGGATTTAGAGTTTTGGGTTTAGGGTTTAGGTTAAGGGTTTAGGATTTAGAGTATAGGGTTTAGGATTTATGGTTTAGGGTTTAGGTTTTAGGGTTTAGGAATTAGTGTTCATGGTTTAAGGGTTTAGGGTTTAGGGTTCAAGGTTTACTGTTTAGGGTTTAAAGTTTAGGGTTAAGGGTTGAGAGGTTAGGGTTTAGGGTTTAGGATTTAGAGATTACAGTTTAGGGTTTATGGTTAAGTGTAAAGGGTTTTGGGTTTAGAGATTAGGATTTAGGATTTAGGGTTTAGGTTTAGGGTTTAGGGTTTAATGTTTAGGGTTTAGGGTTAGGGTTAGGTTTTAGGGATTAGTGTTAGGAATTTACGGTTTAGTTTTGGGGTTTAGGGTTTAGCGTTAGGGTTTAGGGTTTTGAGTTAAGATTTAGTGTTTAGGATTTAAGATTTACGATTTACGATTTACGGTTTAGGGTTTAGAGTCTGAATTTAGTATGCAGGGTTTAGGTTTAGGGTTTAGAGTTAGGATTTAGGGTTTTGAGTTTAGCATTTAGAATTTAGGTATTAGGTTTAGGGTTTAGGGTTTTTGATATAAGCTTAGGGTTTAGGGTAGGATTTAGGGTTTACGGTTTAGGATTTAGGGTTTAGAGTTTCGGATTTAGGGTTTATGGCTTAGGGCTTAGGGCTTAGGGTTTTGGTTTTTTAGTTAAGGATTTAGGGATTAGGGTTTAGAATTTAGGATTTATTATTTTGTGTTTAGGGTTTAGAGTTTGGAATTAAGGTTTAGGGTTTTGTTTTAGGTTTTAGGGTTTATGATTTAGGGTTTTGAGTTTAGCATTTAGGGTTTAGGATTTATGGTTTAGGCTTTAGGGTTTAGAGTTTAGGATTTAGGGTTTAGGGTTTAGGTTTTAGGGTTTAGAGTTTGGATTTTGGGTTTAGGGTTTAGGTTTTATGGTTTAGGGTTTTGAGCTTAGGATTTAGGGTTTTGGCTTTAGGTTAGGGTTTAGGGTTTAGGGTTTAGAGTTTAGAATTAGGGGTTTAGGGTTTAGGTTAAAGGATTAGGTTAAAGGTTTAGGATTTAGGGTTTAAGGCTTAGGGTTTAGGGTTTATGGTTAGGGTTTAGGTTAAAGGTTTGGGTTAAAGGTTTAGTAATTAGGGTTTAGGGCTTAGGTTTTAGGGTTTATGGTTTTGAGTTTAGGATATAGGCTTGGGCTTAGGGTTTATGGTTTAGGTGTTAGGGTCTAAGGTTATGAGTTTAGGATTTAGGGTTTATGGTTTAGAGTTTAGAATTTAGGGTTTATGATTTTGGGTTTAGAGTTTGGGTTTAGGGTTTAGGGTTAAGGATTAAGTGTTTAGGGATTAGGATTTAGGGTTTAGAGTTTGGGATTTAGGGTTTAGGGTTTAGTTTAAAGGTTAAGGATTTAGAGTTTAGGATTTAGGGTTTAAGGTTTAGGCTAAAGGCTTAGGGTTTAGGGTTTAGGGATTGCCTTTAGGTATTAGGGTTTACGATTTAGAGTTTAGGGTTTTTATTTTTTTTTTCCTTTAATGACCCTTGGGTGGGTCAGGGGCTGAGCAACACCCCCAGGCCTTATCATTTTTTAAAAAAAATTATACAAGGAGGGGGACAAATACCTTACCTTCCATCTTAAGGTGGGTCAATAATCGACCTACTTACTAAGGTTAGTCGACTCAACCCTATACAATAAGA
>NW_006241082.1:0-1956 GCF_000226075.1 Solanum tuberosum
GTTACACATACAAGTAGAAAATAACATGGTATTGAAAAGCAGAATTAGCAGCAGAATACAACTCAACCTGATTTATTGAAAGAACTAGTACTTATAATTAACTACCAGCCGGAAAGGTCAAAGCTTGTTGAGGATTATCTGAGCACCATACTGAGGCTTCATAACGAGTATTGCCTGAGGGGCATGAACATAGGAAGGAGAGAGCTTAAACCAAAAACGCTGCAGAATTTGAGATAAAACGAGCTTGGCTTCTGCCATGCCAAAGTTATTACCAATGCACATTCGAGGACCCCAACCAAAGGGGAAATACAAGGGCTCTTTTGCAGCTTTGGATACCCCTTCTGAGAACCTATTTGGATTGAATATCAATGCATCGTCTCCCCATACTTGGGGATCACGATGTGCTATATATATAGGCACAAATATTTGTACTCCTGCAGGAATTGTCATATCTCCCAATTTAGTGTTCTTTACGGTGCTTCGCATAAGGGTGAGTGCTGGATATAATCTCAACACCTCTTGGAAGATCATGTTCATCTAGTATTAATACACAAATATTAATGACATGTTTATAGTAGTACTCAGTAGTAAAATTAGGACTCTGTATCATCATAAAGACTAAAGAGAGAGCTTACTATTTTTAATTGATTCAAGTCCTCAAACTTTGGTTTGTTTTTTCCAAGGACTTGAAAGACTTCATTTCTAGCTTTGTCTTGCCACTCAGGGTGCATACTCAAGGCAACCAATGTCCAAGAGAGCAAAGCTGTGGTTGTATCTTGTCCTGCAAGATAGAATTCCTTACATTCTTCAATTATTTCAGTGGTTGATAGTCCTCCTTTTAAGAGTAACCCTAAAATATCATCACTTTGTGAGACTCCTCTTCGCATAGTGTCTTTTTTCTTCTCTATTATTCCGTTAATCAATGATAACACTTTCTTGTAGATGTATCTTGCTCTTCTGTTTGATGCTGTTGGAAAGAATCTGCGTGCGTAGTTAAAATCATAAATACATGTTAGTTATAACAATGGATAGTATATATTTTTGAAGAAATTAGATAAATACTCACCTTAGTAAGGGAAAGAAAAGAGTAAATGGAGAAGCCAAAATAAGATCGCACTGCTCTTTCTGAAGTATGAAAATAGTCCTTCCTTCTTCAATATTGCTACCAAAAGCAGCTTTAGATATAACATCTCCACCTACATTTAGGAATTCATCTGCCACATCCAACTCACAACTTCCACTTTTGCTAACCAATTCCTCCCATCTATTTATCATTTCATCACAACAATCACAAAATGCTGGGTACAACCTCTGTGCAGTCACACAAAAATAGGAATTTTAATGAATGGTCATCCAAAAAGAAGAAGAGAGGAAATAATAAGTAACTAGTATAATACCTTAATCTTCTCTATATGAAAAGCAGGGTTTAGTATCTTTCTATGGTGGTCCCATTTTTGACCATTGTAACTAGCAAGTCCAGTAACAAACATGTCAATGAAGGCATTGGCTTGAGGCTTCTGAAATTCATTATGTCTGTTCACCACTTCTTTAATTAGCTTTGGATCTGATACTACAATCCGAGGTGTTGGTCCAGCCCACATCACAAATAATCTCTCTGCACCATCACAATACCTAATTAGTAAAGTTTTAACAAAATATATATGGAATGTGTTTTAAAGAAATATACATGGCTGGCTTACCGTAAGTTTTAGAAAGATGAAGAATAAAAGGATTAACCCAAGGAACGATATCATGATTTACTAACGGTGTTTTCTTTGCTTCTCTAGACATTCTAGTCATCTCTTTCAGATTTCCAAACAGAAATTGGTAGGGCAGCCCATGAATACCTTCCTTCTTCAGCTTCTTTTCGATCATCTTTGGCCACCACCATAATGTGTAAAACGATTTTACACAAAAAATCGCTATCAAAATACCAATTGTTGCACCAATTACTGT
>NW_006241083.1:0-1953 GCF_000226075.1 Solanum tuberosum
TGCATCAAAAGTTGTGTCTTGATTACGCAAACATCATACGTATGGAAAAAATAATAATCTAAAAACATTAGTTATCCATATATTTAAGTAAGTAATATTGCTAAATGTTTATCCTTTGAAACACTAAAGCTTAAAACTTCTTAATTTTTTGTACTTAAATAATATTTGTAGTACATGGATAAAAATATAACAACTCAAAAGGTGTAAGTCCAAAGTAAATCTAATGGAATTATTAATAATTCTTTACGTGTATGACTCAAAAAATATTACTCTTAACTCATAATATATGTAATGACCCTCCAAGTCATTTATGTGTTTATGCCTTATTTTCATTTTTAGAGCATCTCTGTAGCGATCCCAAATTATTTATGACTTGCTGGGACTGATAGTTTGGTCACCTTGTCGTTCATTTGGGTTTTATGCAATTTTTTGTGTTTCTGAGTTATTGAACCTTGAACGGTTGATTTTGATCAAAATTTCAGGAAGAAACCTCAAAATCCCATTATGATGGTTTCCTCAGCTCCGATAGGGTCATTTTAGGCTAGTGACATGGTCGGCATGGTTCCCAAGGCTTTCAGTGCCAGTTTGTGCAATTAAACATTTTAACTTTTATGTTTTGACTAATGTTTGATAAACTTGGTCAACAATTTTGGTAAACGTGCTCGGATAATAATTCTGTCAGCTTGGTTAGCTCTTAAATGTCGAGTTTGGTCTATAATGACCCTTCGTGTGGATTCTGAGGTTTACGGGCTAATTTCAAGCCCATTTGTTGATTTTTGCTTAAATTGGAGTTTGGGTGTAGGACCCACTTTTTATCGAGACGACATCGTATGGAAGTTTCAACTGCTCCGTTGAGTTTGAAATATAGAATTTTATGGTGTAGCATATCTCTTTTTCTTGTGCAGGGTTTTGAATGAATTCCGAACACCTCGTCGGAGATTTCAAAGTTACCAAAACTTGCTGATATGCATCAGCTGGTGCATGCCGAAAATGGCATTAAAATTTGTGGGCCATGGGCTGCATTTGTTAGGACAAGGAAGCATGACTGCCATATTCGCAGGGTCCCTTTCCGGATATGCAGGTCCGCCAATTCTCCATTAGGCGCAATTGCGGGGTCTTCGCTGCATTCACATGGAACGTGTTTGCAGGACTCACCGCGTTCACAAAGAAGAGGCTAAAATTGTGATTTCTCTCTAGGTTTGGTTCCAAATGAAGTGATTCAAAGCTTGGGTTGTTCAGGAAGCTTAGGGCTACATTTGTGTTACAACCTGATTTCTTAGGTCATGATGACATCTACTACACCCTACCAGTAGGTAAGCCTATCGTTAGCCCAGGGCCATAAGAAACATACTACCAATTGTAAGTGAATAATAAAAGCACAAATCTTACAACAAGAGAAAGAGGGTAATAAACTAAAATACAATACTAGGAACCATCCCAAGACCTGACATCAGTCAATAGTTGAGCATCTAATCTAACATAAGAAATAGGGTAATCAACTAAAATAAAATACCAAGAACCGTCCCAAGACCTGACATCTGTCAGTAGTTGAGCATCTAATCCAACATAATAGTACAAGGGTTTTACAAGAAAACAACAAAGTATTGATTGTCTTTGAATACAATATAAATACTGAGCCTAGCCAAAGCAAACGGAAATCGGTAGCTCCGGCACCTGGAGCTTACCCTAAGATGTGAAACTCCAAACTGCTCCACTTGACTCCAAATCAATGACGATAACTTAAATGAAATCTATAGGGGGTAGAAGTATAGTATGAGTACCAAAAAGAGAACTGAGTAGGAAAAGACCGTCTGTGCTCAAAATATGACACAAGATTAAGTAATAAGCAGAGCATACAACAAGTAACTAGATATGTATTACCTTGGAAATTAGTAGACCAAACTAGAGCCTCAAGCGAGGGTTCTAGAGTTTGATGTATGTGGATTAGAGTCG
>NW_006241084.1:0-178 GCF_000226075.1 Solanum tuberosum
ATCAAGTTCACACCACCTAAAAAACTTGCATCCAACCAGTTTAAGAAGAACAAATTCACTATAAAAATTGAATCTTGAGAACTAAAATTTAAACCAAAAAAGATGTTTTAAATGAAACCATACCCGACCATCTTCACATCCAAGAAACCAACGACCTGGATTGTTTGCAGACCAAGAA
>NW_006241084.1:265-1953 GCF_000226075.1 Solanum tuberosum
TCTTTTTCCACAATGACAAAAAAAATTAGAATCCATTTGCACTAAATATGAGCACAAATCGTTTTAAAGAGAGGAAAAAACTTGGTTTGAAAGAGGAGGAAAAGAGAAATGAGATTTTGATTTGGAAATATAAAGATATAGAAATATATATAAAAGGGATTCATTAAGGGTAGGATTGTCATTTCAGCATTTTTTTACCGTTGTGGGCCTCGAAAATAACTCCCAACTCGCGCAGAATTCGTGCATATCACACATTTTGCCAGGTGGGACTCGCGTGTTTATCTATTAAAAGGTTGGATAGTTAAAGTGCCTATTTGTGCACTATGAAAGTTGAAGATCAAAGTTAAAATTTGAAGCCAAGTTTAGGGTCTAATATATGTATTATGCCATAAATAAATGTGCCCCTTAACTTGGCCCCGTTTCACATTTATGCCCTCCAACTCTAGGTATGCATGCACAAGTAGGCACTTAAACTTGTATATATTTGAACAAATAAACACATCAGTCCTACGTGGTATAATAAATGTAGAACAGTACGTATGATGCAAATTGCCACATAAGATGTCACGTAGGACGTGTGTGTTTACTTGTTCAACTTTCTACAAGTTTAAGTGTCTACTTGTGCACAGACAAAGTTGGAAGGCATAAATGTGAGCTAAGACCAAGCTAAATAGCATATTTATGTCTTATGCCTTGTTTTATTGTAGTTCTTGTTTTTGATATATGTCATTGTTTATTCTTGTTTTCAATAATCTATCCTAGTATTGTGTTTATTGATTATAACACTATTTTATTGTCGTTTTTACTCCCTTCTGATAGACTTTGTGATAGCATCCATGTTAGCCTACTTGTACTAAAGTTGACGGGTTACAATACAAAATTAAGAATATGTTTATCACGAAAGAGGTGTCCAAATTCAAGCCCAAAAGAAAGAAGATTGGGCCACACAAAGCCCTATAAAAGAGTCCAAAAAGCTAAACGGATAAGTCAAAGTTTCCTAGTTTAAAAACTTCTTTATTTTAAAGTTTTCCTAGTTTAAAAAGTTTCCTAGTTTAAAGTTTCATAGTTTAAAGTTTACCTAGTTTAAAGTTTTTCTAGTTTAAAGCTTCCATATATGTAGGATTTAAATCCTATTCCATTTAGGATAGGTTTTCCCTATATATAGGGGTTGATTTTATTATTTTGAATAGACATGATTAATATTATTTGAGAGATTTCTCTTCTTTACACCTTTGTGTGTGGTGACTATGAATTTATCTTACGACCTTATAAGAACGATTCTTTAAGAGGTAAGATTAATTCTTAATTTGATATCTTTGGTTTCTATTCGTAAATTAAAGAAGGTGATTAGTCTGATATCTTTGGTTTCTATTCGTATATTAAAGAAGGTGATTAATCTTATTCTAATTGTTGTCTCTAATTTCTTCGTAATAGGGGTCTAGATCACTTTTGATCTAAGTTCTTGAATTGACTCTATTAGTATCATAATTAGTCTTAATCCGCTAATTTTGAATACTAAGATCAATTAGGGTTCTTAGCACTTTATTTTGAAATTGGGGATTTTATTCTTGAATTTCACATATCTTTCAATTTCTGTCTTTAATCCTTATAATTTCACTTCCGCATTATTTTCTTGTTTATTTTGGTAAACTGATTCTTATCACTTTGTTTTGTTTTCTTGTTGCTTA
>NW_006241085.1:0-1952 GCF_000226075.1 Solanum tuberosum
GAGCCAAAGTTGCCAATTTTGGTCTAGCTAAATCAGGGTGCAATGCTATAACAATGCACATTGTAGGTACTCAGGGGTACATCTCCCCTGAGTACCTCACTGATGGGGTTGTATCCACTAAAATGGATGTTTTCTCATTCGGGGTTGTGTTGCTCGAGCTTGTGTCAGGGAAGGAGGCTATCGATGATGAAGGGAAAGTCTTGTGGGCAAAAATTAGCGATTTTTCTGAAGGGAGTGAAGAGAGGAAGGTGAGGAAATTGCAAGAATGGATGGATGAAAGTCTATTGAGGGAAGAATTAACAATGGAAAGTGTTGTGAATGTGATGACTGTGGCTATTTCATGTTTGAATAAAGATCCTTCAAGAAGGCCAGGGATGATTGAAATTGTGTATGCCTTATCTAAAAGTATTGATCTATTTTCTGATGTTTCAGAGGAAGGACCATCTCCAAGGCAAGTCACAGCAAGATAGACTACATAATAGTACTTGCATATTATGTAAAGTTGTTTTGAAGTGGAGTAGCATTTTGTGTTTTGAGGTTTGTACTTTACTTTAAAGTTTGCTTCTATATAAGTGTAATATTACTCCTATATTATCTTTTCTAGTAGTAGTGGTAAATCCAATTTCGAATAAGAGCATGTTTAAGGTTGTTCTAGTGGAATATATATTAGTACCACATAAGACACTTGTAATGAATTTATCTTTATGTTATGTTGCTTGGATTCTTCAAAAATGATCTTGCACTTGTGTCAATTCTTTAAAATTGCATGTATTAGTTATGCGGTTTTCTAAATTACCTCCTAAATCAGCTATCAAACATGGTATTACGTAACTTAACCTGCATAACTCAACTCCAAACCAACTACCAAACGACCCTGAATGAAAAGTATTTCCCCTAACTCTTGCAATAGTTTAATATACCTTGGAAAAAGACGTATCTCAGAAATAGCTAGTCCAAACATGTGAAAACATTCTGGAGAAAAACAACAAATATAAACACGAGTATTTTCTACAATATGGTTGACCAAAAACTCTTCTAGGTGGGACCATCAAATTGAAAAAAAACCCATCTTCCTTTAATGTTAAAGACAATACCATATGAGAAATTAAACAACAACAACCAATCAAATAATGCAAAAAATCCCCATCACTCATTAAATGGTCAAAAACCAAGACTATGACAAAAAACAAGAACTTTGGTATATAAACCTCTTATAACTCCATCATATTATATACACACACATCTCTCCTTCAACCAAAACCAAGAAAATGATAACAAGACCAATATTTGTTTTTTCACTTCTCTTATTCTTATCATTCATATTCAACCAAAACATAATATGTTATGCACAAGAGCCACCAAGCATCACAGGATATACTTGTAATCCTAACCAATTCAATCCATGTCAAACTTATGTGTTATACAGAGCTAGAGGACCAGACTTTCTTGATTTAGCCTCAATTGGTGATCTTTTTTCAGTAAGTAGACTAATGATAGCAAACCCTAGTAATATTTCCAACCCAAACACAACTCTTGTTAATGATCAACCCCTTTTTATCCCCATCACATGTTCTTGTAACAACATCAACACAACATATGGTAGCATATCTTATGCTGGCTTTAACTACACTTTCAAATCAGGTGACACTATGTATGGTATATCAACATCTAAATACCAAAATCTTACTACTTATCAATCTGTTGAGGCTGTTAATCCAACCGTCGTACCAGAAGACATTGACATAGGTCAATCCATAAAATTCCCAATTTTCTGCAAATGTCCAAACACGACATCTTCACAAAATCTACCAAGACTTCTCATAAGTTATGTTTTTCAACCTAATGATAACATTTCTTCTGTCGCCTCAAGATTCAGGGTAACCCCACAATCTATAACACAAATTAATGGAAATAACACCAAGATTCTTGATACCCTTTTCATCCCTCTTTCT
>NW_006241086.1:0-1186 GCF_000226075.1 Solanum tuberosum
TCTGTCATTCCCTTGTAATCGTTCTATTTGCTTGTAACTGCTTTGTTTAGAATTTTATCCCTCTTGTAAATGAACTACGTCTGACCTGAATTCTCAAAAAATGAGATACGTAGGCGGCCTATGTCGGCCTCGGTCACCCTTATCCCCTTTTAAATATTTCCTTTTGTGTTTGAACTACGTTCGACCTGAATTCTCAAGAATGAGATACGTAGGCGGCCTATGTCGGCCTCGGTCGCTTTCTTTATAAAATTCCTATTTTTGATTAATCCTCGAGAGGGGGAACTACGTTTGACCTGATTCCTGCCTCAACGGGATACGTAGGCGCCACAACGGCTCGGTCATATCTCTCGTAATATTTCTATTCTTCATTCACGATAGAAACTGGGACAGAATTTTTGAGAGGGACTCAAAAATTCTAGAGAAGAAGATCTCTCTAACAAAGGCAAGACTGAAATTACTTTGGGATTTGCAACTGGGACAGAATTTTTGAGAGGATCTCAAAAATTTCGTGATTTGCTCATTAACAGTTCGAGATAAGTCAAGACAGTTAATTGGGACAGAAATTTTGAGGATGGCCTCAAAATTTCGATAAGGTCCATCGGCAGTCTAGAACAACTTTGGACACGCCCCAACAAGTAATCAGATAGATCTTGAGACATCACCACCAAATGGCGTTCACTAAGTTTGACGTGACATGACGCTTGGCAGTGACCTTTTCCAAACATTACTTTATAAAATCTATTTTCCTTCATGTTTCAATTATTTGGCATAAAAATATTTTGTCTTATCTATCAAGAGGCGGGAGATCAGAAAAATCAACCGGAGATAGCGAGACAAGGAGCAGACAACTGAAGAGATCAACACAGATCAGTTCATTTTTAAACTAACAATTTTTCTATGGATGTAGCTTTACAGGGTGCCTCAAGATCGGCATGTTCTTCCATTCAATAAATATGGAGAGGTCAAAAAGGTGAAGAGCTCCCCAAATTGACAACTTTTCTGTGGATGCAGGAAATATTTTATGCTTCTTATACCAAGAATTGGGAATATGAGTAGCATTATGTCATTCAAATCCTCAGCAAAGCGAGGATCATAATGAACATTGATACTATTGTTCGGAGATGGAAGAAATGAAAACCACGAAGAGAGCGATATTATTATTTTCCAGCAACTAAAGATACCTGGA
>NW_006241086.1:1321-1949 GCF_000226075.1 Solanum tuberosum
TGGAGAGTCATCTATATCGTATTGTCAAATGAGATGATACCACTACTCCGATGGTCATTTTTATTTATATTGTCGAATGAGACAATACCACTATCCGGAGAGTCATTTATATCGTATCGTCAAATGAGATGATACCACTACTCTGAGGGTCATGTTTATTGTATTGTCGATTTAGACGATACCGCCATCCAAAAGATACCCAGAAGATCACATATGTTGCTCGGTGAATAATTATCTTCATTCGGTATCTGGGAGGCATCATCAAAAGAAATCATGCATCGTGGAGAAGCCATGCATAGCAAGAAAAGAGTCATGCATTGCAAGAGAAAGAAATCATGCATTGCAAAAGAAAGAAGTCATGCATCGCGGAGAAGTCACGTATAGCGAGAGAAAGAAATCACGCATCGCGAAGAAGTCATGCATTGAAAAAGGAGAAGTCATGCATAACAGGAAAAGAGATTCATGTATTACAAGTGAGGAAAAGAGATTCATGTATTACAAGAGAAGAAAAGAGATTCATGTATTACAAGAGAAAGAAATCATGCATTGAGAAAAAGAGAAGTCATGCATTGCGGGAGAATGAATTCATGCATCGCGAGAAAGATTCATGCATAGCAAGAGAAACAAG
>NW_006241087.1:0-1763 GCF_000226075.1 Solanum tuberosum
GAGGCACACATTGATTGCATGTAGTTTTTTTCTAAAATTTTTTGTGGGTGTTTGTGATGATTTTAAAAAATTATGTGGGTTAGTTCTAATGGGTAATTATTGGTATATTTAAGTTCAAATGAGGTATGGACGCTGTAATAAAGTTTTTCTATATCTGAAATGAACATCTTAAACCAAAATTTTGAACGTTCGAAGTTTTTATTATTTATAACTACACTATTCTATGGTATAAAGGTCATAATGCTTTACCTTAAACATTAAATTATACAAAATTGTTGGCATTTGAATGAAAACTCATTGACCTACAATTTCATCTATCATGGTTCACCTAATTCAATACGTACTAAATGATATGGTAGTATACATTGTTTGCCTTCTAGAGAGGAACACATTGATTGCATGTAGTTTTTTGACCAAAATTTTTTGCGGGTGATTGTAATGAATTAATAGATTATGTGTGTTAGTTCTAAAGTGTAATTATAGGTTTTTATAAGTTCAAATTAGGCATGGACCGTGAAACAAAGTTTTTCTATACCAGAAATGAGTATCTAAAGAAAAAATTATGTACTTCCGAAGGTTCTATTATTTACAACTACACTAGTCTCTGGTAAAATGGTCATAATGATTTACTTTAAACATTAGATGATACAAAATTGGTGATATTTGAAAGAAAACTCATTGACCTACAATTTCATCTATCATTGCTCAACTAATTCGTTACGTACTAAACGATGTGGTAGTATACATTATTTGTCATCTAGAGATGCACAAATTGATTGCATATAGTGTTTTGACCAAAAAGTTTTGTGGGTGTTTGTTATGATTTGATAAATTATGTGTGTTAGTTCTAATGGGTAATTATAGGTATTTATGAATCCAAATGAGGAATGGACAGTTAAATAGAGTTTTTCTATATCCGATACGAACATCTAAAGCCAAATTTATGAACGTTCGAAGTTTCTCTTATTTACAACTACACCTAGTCTCTAGTTAATAGTCATAATGCTTTAATTTTAAACATTAAATGATACAAAATTGGTGGCATTTGAATTAAAACTCATTGACCTACAATTTCAACTATCATGGCTCACCTAATTCATTACGTACTAATTGATACTGTAGTATACATTGTTTGCCTTCTAGAGAGGCACACATTGATTGCAAGTAGTTTCTTTACCAGTATTTTTTGTGGGTGTTTGTGATGATTTAATAAATTATGTGTGTTAGCCCTAATAGGTAGTTCATATACCGTGAGTTTACGGTATTTCTAATACATTTCACTTAACAAAGTTGTGGGTGTCTAGGGCCTTTTTGTATTGGTTTTTATGGTTCTTATCATATTTGCCAGGAAAGATGTTCAGGCGCGGAAGTATAGAGACAGCTGAAAGAAATGCAGGAAAAGGGCATTCACGGAGGTGATCTACGGACCGTAGGTCCATTGACGGTCCGTAGGTGATGACCGTAGACCAGCAGACAAGGTATGGGAAGACAAATCAGGGAAATCTGACCAAGTGTGGAACCACGGTGGCCATTGACAGTTCGTATATTGATCTACGAACCGTAGTGTTGATCCGTAGATTGTACTACAAGGGTTCCAGTACCTTATTTTTGAAGATTTGAAGTGTGGAGCTACGGAGGGGAGCGACGGACCGTAGATCGATCTACGGTCCGTAAATCCCCTCCGTAGCTCCACACTTGGAATCTTCAAAAATCAGGTACTGGAACCCTCACAGTATCATTCTACGGATCAACAGTACGGTCCG
>NW_006241087.1:1830-1949 GCF_000226075.1 Solanum tuberosum
GTACCTGGAACAAACCTTCCTTAATTTGTTTCCCTTTTAATTTAGGATTTTGTTTAGAGGGCATGTAAACCTCATTTTTAGGGGTTAGACATTATTATTCTAGTTTTACTTGGTGACTT
>NW_006241088.1:0-886 GCF_000226075.1 Solanum tuberosum
CTGGCTCCAGAGCTAAGGTCTTAACGGATGTCCACGAGATATTTTGGCAAAAATTATGTCAAAATTCCAGGCACACGATAATCAGCAAAATTGGGGGTTTTCCATCTCTGGGGCACATTTGACCTTCAAAATGGGACTTTTCTCCATAGCTAAGGTCTTAACGGACGTCCCCGAAATATTTTGGCAAAATTTATGTCGAAATTCCAGATCACCGAGAAGTCCATGGACTATATCACACGAAAATCGGCAAGATGGGGGGTTTACCTAGTCCGGGGTACATTTGACCTTCAAAATGGGATGTTTTGGTCGTGATGGCTAACAGGTTCCATAGCTAAGGTCTTAACGGTTGTCCACGATAAATGTTGGGAAAAATTATATTGGAATTCCAGATCACCAAAAAGTCCATGGACAATAGCACACGACATTCGGCAAAATGGGGGGGGGGGGGTTTACCTGATCGGGGGCACATTTGACCTTCCAAATGGGATGTGTTAGTCGTAAGGGATAACTGGCTCCATAGCTTAGGTCATAACGAACGTCCACAAAATATTTTTGCAAAAATGGGGTCGGAATTCTAGATCACCAAAAAGTCGTCAGAATTCCTGATCACTAAAATGTCTGTGGACTAATAGCACACGAAAATCAGCCAAATGGGGGGTTTACATGAACCGGGGCACATTTAACCTACAAAATGGGATGTTTTGACCGTGAAGGCTAACTGGCTCCATAGTTTAGGTCTTAACTGAAGTCCACGAAAACTGTTTGCAAAAATAAGGTCAGAATTCTAGATCACCAAAAAGTCCATGGACGCACACGATAATCGGCAAAATGGGGGGTTCACCAGCTCTGGGCACACTTGACCTTCAAAATGGGACGTTTTGGCCGT
>NW_006241088.1:995-1948 GCF_000226075.1 Solanum tuberosum
AGAAAGTCTATGGACTATAGCACACGAAAATCGGCTAAATTGGGGGGTTTTTTCCTTCTCTGGGCACATTTGACCTTCAAAATTGGATGTTTTGGCCGTGAGGGCTAACTGGTTCCATTTCTAAGGTCTTAACTGACGTCCACAAAAACTTTTTACAAAAATTAGGTCGGAATTCTATATCACCAATAAGTCTGTTGATTATAGCACACCAAAAGCGGAAAAATGGGGGGTTTACCTGATCCGTGACATAGGAAAATCTGCAAAATTGGGGGTTTACCTGATCCGGAGAACATTTCACCTTCAAAATGGGATGTTTTGGCCTTCAGGGCTAACAGGATCCATAGCTAAGTTCTTAACGGTCGTCTACAAAAAAATTTGGCAAAAATTATGTCGGAATCCAGATCACCAAAAAGTACATGGAACCACGAAATTTTTTGGCAAAAATTATGTCGGAATCCAGATCACCAAAAAGCCCATGGAATATAGCACATTAAAATCGGCAAAATTGGGTGTTTTCCTGCTTTGGGGCACATTTGACCTTTTAAATGGGATGTTTTGGCCGTGAGGGCTAATTGGCTCCATAGCTAAGGTCTTAACATACTTCCACGAAAAATTTTGGCAAAAATTATGTCGGAAATTCAGATCACCAAAAAATCAATGGACTATAACACACGAAAATCGGCAAAATGGGGGGTTTACTTGATCCGGTGCCCATTAGACTTTCAAAATGGGATGTTGTTGCCGTGTAGGCTAACTGGCTTCATAGTTAAGGTCTTAACGGTCGTCCACGAAAAATTTAGTCAAAAATAATGTCGGAATTCCAGATCACCAAAACGTGCATCGACTATAGCACACGAAATTGGGCAAAATAGCAGTTTACCTAATCTGGGGATCCTTTGACCTTCAAAATAGGATGTTTTGGTCGTGAGGGCTAACAGGCTCCATAACTAAGT
>NW_006241089.1:0-1947 GCF_000226075.1 Solanum tuberosum
ATGAAAATGATAGTTTTCAACTTTTTGATTTTCTTCTTCAAAAGGATAACTTTTCCAGTCTTTTGGGCTGAAATAAATTTCATTTCTTCAAATTGTTTTTACCAGGTTGTCCCTATCAACCTCTTCCATTCCATCAATCCTTTTCAACTTGTTTCTTTCAACCTTCTTGACATCCAATTTATCCTATAGTTCTATTATGATTTAGGATTTAGGGTTTAAGGTTTAGGGTACAATTACCGCTCTTGGTGGGAGTTTTTTATCTTGCCATTCCAATATTCACATGAAGTGACATGCCTATAGTGTACAAATTCAACCATCAAATTTGCATGACAATTTATAGAAATACTTATTGCTAATTTAACAAACAAAAGTTCGAATATAAACATCTAAAACTTCAATTAATTTACAACTTATGTTGGGTCTTGGACATTTGTAGAACCTCCCCCCTGCAATCAAATCAGTCCAAGCCGTCAAATTTTGTGCATTGAGATCACAATGATATCTTTTGCATACAATGTTTCAAGTGAATTGATAGATGATTCTGACATTGTTTTGAAGTCTATGTGGTGAATGAAAGCTTCTTAGGTCTTTTAATGGAGAAATAGTTGAAAAGAGGAAAATGAGTGAAATTAAGGCTGGTGAAAGGAAGCTTCTTGGGTCTTTTTTAAGAAAAGGATGAAATGAGGAAAATGGTAAAACTAGGGATATTAAAAAGTCTATGTAGAGGTGGATGAGATGGGTATGCACATGTGGAGGTCCATACGACATTTTAATACAGACATGGAATGCCACATAACTCTTCGTTAAATAGAATGGTAAGTCTGGTCCAAAATACAATTAAGAGTATATTTAAAGAGATTAACTTGTGTGTCCTGTCAATGTAAAGTTTTTCTACACAATCAGGTAAATTTAACGATAACAGCCAGAGTCGCTAAGTGATTAACTTGTGTGCACTGTCAGTGTAAAGTTTTTTACACGATCAAGTAAATTTAACGGTAACAACCAGACTCGGTAAATCTCATTTTTATTTCTTTTTAATATTTTAAAATACTCATTTATTTACTTTTTCTCTCTCTCTCTCTCAGACTCCATAACGGCCGTCGGACTTGGAATTCTTCAATTCGTGGTTCTCTCTCCCACTAAGCTGCTAAGCTCCTCATCTAAGGTTTTATGATCTCTTTTATTCATAAGAAAATATCCATAAAAGGTCATTAACTTTGATTTTTTTGGAGAATGATTTTAAATATGCAGTAGTTGTTTGTATATGAATCTATTATCGATTATTTTGATGTTTTAACTTGATGTCGTTATCTTCGATCTCCAATCTCATCTTTTAAGCAACTTCGTAGTATGTTTGATTTAGATTTTTTATTTATTTTGTATAATCATATTTCGCTGAATGTATATGTTGCTTTGTAACTTATTTTCATTATATGACTTTGAGGAGTTCTTCTACAATTAATTGACGAGTAAGTATTAGAAAGGATTCTAGAGCAACCTTTATGCTGCTGGACAAGTGTAGTTGCATAAGGAGCTACTGGTATTACCTTGGCCAAGCTCTGTATTTGCCTTCCCAAAATGTGATACTACAATTCCTTGCTTAAGCTTTGTAGATTTGTGAAATCTCTAAGACAAATTCTTAACACTAAACAAGTCATATGAAAAATCCTGTGAAGGGACATTTCAGAGGCTTGAAATTATGTTCTATATTTTACCTCAATTAGACAAAATGTGAAATTGCCAGACACCTACTTTTGCACAGAAAATGTCTGACAATTTCATCTATTCATAGTTCTCTCTCCCTTAATGCCCTCTCTGAACAAGGTCATTCAATTCTTTTGATTTTCTTTCTTCTGTTTTTGTTTTACTCCTACCATTTTATGCGCAACTATTTCTTCTGGTGAACGTACATATGTGTAAGTGCCTATGTTTATATATATATATATA
>NW_006241090.1:0-1946 GCF_000226075.1 Solanum tuberosum
AGACAGATTAGATGGTTGAATACACAATCGACGGCAAACAAAACTATGCTATCTCCTCTAGAGTGAACTTAGTCTGCATTATTATTACGAAATTTCTGTTAAGAAGATCTGTCAAACAAAACTCTGCTATCTCGTCTAGAGTGAAGTTAGGCTGCGGCTTTATCAACCCCTCTGCTATCCACAAACGAATCAATTTCCAACAAGGGATATCAAAGCCTCCTTTCTTGATATAACCATCTATTGCCTTAGCCAATGTGTCCACATCATCATTGAGATGATCTTTTATGTTTTTTTTGAAGAATTTAAGAATCCTAAGATAAATGTCCTTTGCTTTGCATTCATTACCAACGTAAACCCAAACAATGCTGTAAAATTCATATGTAAGCTTAGAATCATTATAGATTTTTCTTGCCAGTGTAGTTTTTCCAAGTCCGGGCATCCCCACCACTGGGATAATATCGACACTGTCCATCAGTCCTTCAACAAGTCGCTGGATCACTGTGTTAGCTTCTTTATCAAACCCGACCACTGCATCATTCTCCAAAGAAGGACCCTTTTAAACATGTATATGAATCACATCAGAAAACAGAATGGCTGATCTTCACAAGTTATACATCTAAAGTAAGTCACATTTTATTAGAGCTGAAAGTGACTCATATATACCGATATTGTTACACAAATGACTCACATATACTCTTTCCCACTAACGAAAGTGAGAAAAATTAAGTTTGAATCAAAAAAATTATCCATGTAGTGGTATAATTGATTATTCTCACACATTTTATTTTTTTATACAATACTAATTTGAATTTATTATGTTGATGGTAAACTTTATTTATTTTTTACCAATTTTCTTGTAAACTTTATTATAGATGCCAAAAAAAAATATTACGCATACAAAATCTAAATTACAATAGAGCGAAAAATAAATTATTTTCAAGTTTTTTCTCTTTTTCATTCATAGTTCTTCCTTTTTATTTCTCTCATCTTTACACTAAAGAAAGAATGAAAGAAAAAAAGGAAACAAAAATAAGAAGTTCTAATGATATCAAAGAAGCCAAAAAATTAAAAATTTATTGTGCAAAGGAGTGACATAGAAATTTCTATATAAAAGGTATTAGATTTCCTTTAATTTCACCTTAACTTTTGTGTTGATTATATGAATCACTAAAATTGTCCAGACTTTCCCTATCGATTTTGGCCAAAGTACCCAAAATCCGTTGATCAAATCGGACACGAATCCCACATATACACCCACACCCATGTCATGTCGACACGGCTGTGGCACCAAAAGTGAAGAGTCTGAGCAACTTAAGTGGTAAATGCTTTTTCATCATTAATCAAAGGTCTCAGGTTCAAGTTTGTCATGTAGGACATGTGCGTCTACTTGTTCAATTTTATACAAGTTGAAGTATCTATTTATGCACACCAAAATTGAATGACAAAATATGAGTTGAGTTCAAGTTAAAAGACATATTTATATATTATATATCAAACCTAATTATTAGAAAAAAGGTTTGATAAACCTCTCATAGCTCATAAATATCCTTACTATTACACAAATTGCTCACATATACTATTATTCTCTAAAGGAAGCAAAAGAAGTTTATTTTGCTTTTTGAAAAAAAATATATATATTTTATATACTATTATTCTCTAAAGGAAGCAAAAGAAGTTTATTTTGCTTTTTGAAAAAAATAATATATATTTAAAAATAATTCATGTAGGAGTATATTTGGTCCTTTTCACGTGTATTTTTTTTACTTCTTTGATTCAATGGATAATTTAAATTTATTATTTTAATGATCAAATTTATTTTTTCTAATTTTCTTATAAAATTTATTATAAATACCCTTTTGTTTTACTAATACAAAAAATAAATTAAAATATAACAGAAAAAAAAAAATTTAAAATTTTAATATAGCCACAAAAATATTAGTTTTAAA
>NW_006241091.1:0-1946 GCF_000226075.1 Solanum tuberosum
AGGCTCTTGTTTTGGATTCTCAAATTTCTAATACCCATATGTAAACATATATTGACATTTGTATTTCATAAAATATCTGCTACCTACTGATCTTTTTGTCTCAACTATATTTGAATTTGTAGGATGGCAAGTTACTTTCTTTGGAAGGCAAGCAGGTAATTTGAAAAAATTGTTATTTCAGCTATTAGGCTACAAATTCTGTTCATTATTATTAATAGCCAAAAAGGTCTAATATGTGGTTTCTGGAACTAGTAGCGAATATCTATTTTCCCAGTCATCTTGATTGATATTCAGTACTAAGTATTGCACTTACTGTTGATAACAGGAGCTTGCAAATGCTGGTGTTATGTACCTGTGTAATTTTATCAATGGAAAAAAGGTGAAGATGCCTGAGACACTGCAGGTTCGTACAATTGTTAGTTCAAGTAACTTTTTCCACTAAAATGTTGTTTGACTTATGCTTCTAATTCTCTCCCTGCATCGGAAGGCTCGGGAGTGTGGATACGTTTAGTGAACCAGAAACGAAATAAGTATCCTTATTCTAAAAAAGTTCCTTCAAACTTTTAACATTTTTTCAAGTACAATTTTACACTCTTTTTCGACTTAACTTCAAATACTACTACTTTTTTCTTTTTTCAAATATCACTCAATTCATGTCCAAACACCACCCTACTTGATTATTCTCCGTGCATGATATGATTTTCTTGAAGTTTTTCGTATTTAAAGCATGGAGAGAACCTCTTAAGATACTTATACTATGATCCAAAGACCACATAATTGGATAACAATTTTGCCTTAATGTTTCTGATTTTAGTCCTGGAGTGAAAGTGAGATGGAAAATTTTGCTTTATCAGTAATTTTACTTCCCTTAGAGAAGAGTTCTGACAAATAGACCAAAACTATTAATGACTTTGGTAAAGTTGAGTCATGGATATTTTGGTGTATGAGATATTTTTTGCAAAACATTGGGAGGAGCATTGCAAGAATAAAATACAGTGGAGATAATAAAGATTTTTATTACATACATTAAAAAACTGTGAAACTTTCTAAGGTATTTTATGCTCTATGAGCCTATTTTTCTTCTCTTTTTTTATGGTATGATATTTTGATGGTTTAGGGTTGTTGATGCTTGCTACCAATATCTTTTTTAATCATAACTTCCTGCTGCAGGAACAACTTACAATTGTGGGCAACTCTACACCTACTCTGATGGTACTTCGGCTAACTTGAATATTTCTTGTCGTGTTACTGTTCATTGTCCGTCTACTAGAGCATATGCTGTGGTTCATATTTCTTGTCATTTCATATCGCTCAGTGAATATCAGGAACCTTTGTAATTTCACTAGCATTTGACTTCACTAATCTTGTTACAGGGCCTTAAAGAACTTGCGGACTCCTTACCGGAAGTAAACAGCAACAGATTTATTACAGATGGCATTACTCAAGATGGTATTGATAAATTGAAGCCGCCTAGACCCCTGTTGAGGTATTGTTTCTTCAGTTCCAGAATTCTTTTTGCAAGTTTTAACTCCGCATCTCCCCATTCTCTCTTTTCCTTTTATTATGATCACTATGAAGGATTTGAGTTGATAGTGTAGTTGCTTATTTTTATAATTATTTTCGCCTGGAGAGTTGGTATTCACCTTTCTATAGTGGTGACGGGGTGGGGCAGTGGCAGATCAGGGTAATAAACCTACGGGTTCCCGAAAAGCAGTATCTTTTGCCAAGATCTACTAGATATCTATAAATAATTGACTACGTGTCCAATTAATATTGTACATTAAATGAGGTCACTTTAGGAATCGATAAACTTCAAATCCTAGATCCGCCTTTGGAGCAGGGGATCGAGTGGAGTTAACCTATATAGGTCAAGATCCTTAGGTATCTTCTGCCGTAGAATAACCATATATCTTTCTAATCATCTTTTCGTTCATGGATTTAACAGG
>NW_006241092.1:0-1938 GCF_000226075.1 Solanum tuberosum
TATATATATATATATATATATATATAAAATCAGTTATGAAGACTCTACTAAAAAAAATCAACTATTCAATTATGAATACAATTTTCCTTGACTAAATGGTTTATAAAAAATGATTTTATAGGCGAATCCTTGTGTTTTTTATTTTTTTATTTTAACCCTCCCTAAGAGCTTCCACCACTTTTGCTTTCTTGGTGACTCGAACTCGCAACCTTCAGGTTGGAAGTGAGGGGTGCTTACCTTCCGAGAAACTCCCTCTCGTTAGGCGAATCCTTGTGTAGATATTCATTTAACATTTAAAATTTTGTATTTGTAGATAGATGATGTAATAGTTAAAAATGTGGTATAGACAAATAATTTATTTTTGTTTATTTAAAATGTTGTGTAACTACCGTAAAATTACATAAATGGGTCTAATTGTAATTATTGACATATTTCAATATTTATTTAAATAATTATTATTGATTATTTAAAATGATTTAAAATTTAAAATTATAAAAAAAAATGTGGTATTGACATGTGTCATTTTTCTTTCTCCTTTTATATATAGATAGATGGAAACAAGTAGCCATTTTAGTATAAATATATATTCACTTCATGGAGAAACAAAGTAACAAAAATATCTTTTAGCGGTAATAAATATACACGTTAACAAAAAGTGTTAAAACTTTTATCAACATTAGTTAATTGTCATTGGATCCAATGTCGCTTAGGTTTTAAGGATATTTACAAAGAGTGTTAATTACCGCTAAAAATACACATTTAACAACAATTAAGCTATTGTCATTAATTAATTACCGCTAAAGATTATTTTTCATCTACTGAATTGAATTCAAGCTTCATGGAAAGTGCAAGCAATGACATTGTCTTTTTAGTTAGCAAAATCTACCACTTGTGAATTTTAAGATAATTTTTTTCTTGCTCTTGCTTCCCTTTTTCCATCCTATAATCTCAGTCAACATTTATGCATGCACACTCAATCCTAGTATAAATATGTGCAAGTAGGCAATCAACATAGATTTATCTTCCATGGTGACTACTATTATATATATTAGACCAAGTCTCCTCCTTATAGTTTTTTTAATCCTTTTATTTGATACTTGTTGGTGCTTTTTGGGTATACAAGTTCTAATAGCTACTTTATTGCTATTTAGTTAAAGTCATGTACACGATAAGTATCAACTTAAAGCAACATTACTTGTATGCTATGTCGAAAACCTTAGTCTCTCAAGTTGCTTGTACTGTAAGTCTGGTCATATCAATATGATGATAACAATATTTATTTGCGAAGTTAGTTTATATAATCTATGTCTCAATCTAAAACCTGATAATATATCTCTATACGTCATGTGTAAATTCTGTGGGTGAATTTTATATCTAATACATGAAATAAGTTAAAGTGATCAAGTCTTAAAAGAAATAGGAAGCTTTGTTAACCTACTCAGATTTAGTAAGAAAAAAAAGCATTTTATATATCAATGCTAATTTGAATTGCCATTTGCACACTCCATTCATAAACTAGTTATATATGCAGTGACGGAGCTAGAAATTTCAAAAAAGGTGTCCAAAATAGCACAACAAAAGCTCTTTCCAAAAAGTAGAACTAGTGAGATTTAAACACACGAGCAGTTCCTCATTCCAAGAAGGTGAAATCACAGGGCTATAACAGCTTGTTATGTTAAGGGTGTCCAAAATATGTTATTTAATTATTTCGTTTATCATTTTACTTGTATATATAATATTTTCCGACGAACATGTGGCTACGCCACTGTATATATGTGTATATGCCTCGTAAACTTAGTAAAGAGTTCTCGTTTTACCATAAATTTTGAAATTGAAAATTGGAGAACTTGAAATTGTGATTTTTGGAACTTCAAGTTGTGTATGCACATGTATTTTACTGAGAAAATTTAAAGGTTTCTGAGTAGAAGTGAAATTTCT
>NW_006241093.1:0-1936 GCF_000226075.1 Solanum tuberosum
ACCCAAGCAATCACATGGCTCTCTACCCTCCTCATTGATCGGGTGCACATTCGTTCTCTTAGACTTGACGAGCCAATTCATGTGGATCACATCATGACACAGATTGACCAACTGACACACAACATACACCTTCTCACTATCACCAAAGTACCAACTTTCCGACAATGTAACTAGTGCCCTTACTTCAAACGAAATCCCCTTTTCCCAAGAATGAACAACATTCATGGTACAAGGATTTATTCAACACTCACGCTCAGAAGTAATTTCAAATTCAGTTAGTGCTCAATGCCAAAAGCTTGCCCTTATTTTCACTGCTTAGACTCTCCAAAATAGACTCTAGGATCACTATAGGACTTTCTTGGCTTGTAACGTAGGCTCAGGGTCAGGTGTGGTACATTTGGGTACTGCTTAGTGACTTTCTGCCCTCCTTGACATTACACTCGACTTTCAACTTCTTTTTGCCCTATTTTTTGTCTATCCTATCGTTTTTACTTTCTTTCCCTTAATTTTCTTCAACCACGAATGTGACTTCAGACTTTGTAGCTCTTTTTAGTTTTATATTATTATTTTTCCAGCTTTCAGCAAGTCACATCCCATTTATTTTTTTTAACATCACTCCTTTCATACCTATTTTTCTTTCATTTCCCTCTTTCATAGCCACCCTCAACTTATGGATTTTCCATTAGTTGAGGTATACAATACCCGATGTCAGGTCAGGGCCAAGATTGAAGTTACTTTTTACATTAGCCACACTCAACTTAGGCTTTTGGCCTAAGTCAAAGTGCATATGTCCAAGGAGGGACCGGGGCCAACATAGTAGATTATGGGAAAGTGAGTTCAGTGTTAAAAAAATGGTTTAATTTTAGGCTCAAATTATTTGGATCAAAGGGAGCATTTATTTCATTTGGTTGGATCCTTCTTTTAGGCGATTTGTGGATTTTTCAGAACAATGGCCTATGATCACTTCCTAACCTCTAGATTGAATTGTCTTAGCAGGACTAACCCGGCAAGTTCTAGTTTTGCACAAAAACTGTTTGAACACTCAACGATTCTCACACACTCTTGGCACATAGTTCCATCATCAGGTTATTAGATTACCCAGTTCAAGTTTCAGCTTAAGTCATGCTATCAAGTGGTTCATTGATTATGTCATACTCAGAGCCGACACATTCAACTTATCGTAAGTCGACAAATTCTAGTACACATCACAAAATTTGACAGGTATCATTTTTCATAAGCCATCATGCTTTTTCTTTTTTTCATGCTTCTACACATACGATCCTAACACATGCCGGTTCAACAGAAATTAAACAGTCTCTTGGAGAAAAGAACACAGGCAAGAAAACCCCAAGAGAGGATTCATGAGTTAGGTTATTTAGACTTCACCCTATCACTCACAATACATTTACCCCACCCCAACAAAAATAGATGCGATTGTCCCCAATGCATACCAAAAATAGTAAAAGAAAATGGATTGGGTGAAGCAAACCTGTGGCGCAAAGCACCGGCGAATCATCAACAAGCAGTGGGTCCGGTTTCCCGGAGCCCGCTGGAACAGTGGTGGTGGCACCCTCAGTAGTGCCCACATCTACAATCATAGCACTCTCAGTAGTGCTCTCTATCAATTTCACCGCACCATCAGTGGTGCTCAAAACGTCCCTCAAGACAGGCTGAACCTCTGCAACTGAGGCAGAGCTCGATGCCCTTGCAACTCTCTCACGCACCCTCTGCTGGCGCAACTCTTCGTCTACAATCGAAGCCCTCCTAACCTCCTTCTCCTGCCGACACTGTCTCTTGTGAGCTTTTCTCTTCCTTCGTGCGATGAGAACGGTGCCGCTTGCCTTTGGCATGTGTCGGTGCAGGCCTCTCCTCGGCGGTCCCACTGTATAGGGCATCTAACACTGTATCATCAGCCAGTGTAGTAGGAGCAGCCTGA
>NW_006241094.1:0-1935 GCF_000226075.1 Solanum tuberosum
TAATGATATCTTTTCGATACATGATATATCATGATCCGTTTTAGATACATGATGTATCATAATACAATGGAGTTTGAAGAAATCACATACCTATTTGATATTTTATGTTGAATGACTGTCTTTCAGTAACAGTCTTAGGATTGGAAGAAGAAAAATAAAGGTACGCTTAGCTTTAATTAATATCTTTATCTGATATGATAATAACAAAAAGCGCACTTATTAAAAATCTCTGATTTGAACAGAAAGTAAAAGTAACTCGTGATAAATTGATGGAGTTATGATGGGAGAGAGAAATATTGATAGGACAGATGAGAGAAAAAATCAGTCAAATAAAATGTCTGATTATGCGTAAAATAGAGGAATAGTATAACCATGTAAATTTTTCATTAAAATAATACAATAGCTTTGAAAGATAATTATTTTAAAGTAGGGTTTTAATGAGTAAATATAAAATTTATGTTTGTCTAGTTATGTAGATTTTCTAAAAAAATATTGGGTCAGGTCCACCAATAAGTTAATTAGCCCATTAGCCCAATAGTTTGTCAATGATTCTTAACCCTAATCCTTGGTGTATAAATATATCATTATGAGTGCAAAAAAAGGGAAATGTTCGTTTCACCACATTAGACGGCAAAAATATTCTCCATCTTTTGAGGATATTGGACTCTGGATAAAGGGATTCATCCATTTTCTAAGTATACCAACTACAGAAATCGTGAAAGTTACAGATCTGCTTCCGTAAAATAAAATCTTGTAAGCTTCATAAACTAGTATTTATATATAATATATGGTCTTGTATGAGATAGTTAAATGGAAGGTCCCCATTAATGTATCCTAACTTGTTTTTGCCTGAGACGTACATATCTGCAACTTGAGACCAAATTTCATAATTGGTGTCATTCAGCTTGATGTCAATTGGCACTGCGATAAATTTATTACTAGTTATAATTGATGTATGACTTAACATCTTAGATATTCTAGATGTTAAGTTAACGAGGATGGAGTTCTCTTATTTGAAATTTTTTGTTGAAAGGACACAATCTCCTATCGTTTCAATCTCTGTTTTTTTTAACATTTTGTTATTCCACATAAAGTAGCCTCAATTATTGAAGAATATGTTTACGCTCTGATACCATGTTAAAAATAGTTTTTTATTCTTCTTTTTAAAAAAAATAGATACAAGATGTAGTCTATATAACCTATACAAGATATCTATACTTGGAATGTAATCAATTACAGTACATAACTTTAGGCTATGAATCTTCAATTTCATAATTAAAAGAAGAGATTCCTATAATCTCGTCACAAGATCTTCTATTACAACTCTTTATTGTTATAGCTCATTCCAATACTTTTGTTATTTTTTAAAATTTATTTATTGTCTAATATTTTTAATAATAATTTTTTTTTATTTAAGTTACGTAAAATTGAACAAAAATGTTTATAAATTATTTAAGTGACGTGAAATTGAACAAAAATGTTTATAAGAAGTCCTACATTGCCAAAACACAAGAGATATGTTGGATATATAAATAAGCAGACCTTACAAACTAGTGACACGTTTTAAAGTCATATGGGTCTAGATAAGAGTGGTCAATATCAGTAGCGGACTGATTTATTATATTGGTATCATAGTCACTCTTGTGTCAGTCTTGTGGATGTGGGCAAGAGTTCAACTGAGTTAAGAAATTTTTTGATAAGGTGGGGCAAACCTTAGTGTTTGCCTGTCTGGGAAAATTTCATGCGGTAGAGCAAACCTTTATGAGACCGTTGATTTAATAACAGGGGGTGTATGTGACACATCAACTTAAGATAAGAAGTTCCAATCAACAAAACATAAGATAAATGTTGGATAGATAAGTAAGCATGCATTACACCCTAGTGACGTATTTTAAAGATGTGTGGTTCTACGCCTAAAGAAGACAACATCACTAG
>NW_006241095.1:0-1205 GCF_000226075.1 Solanum tuberosum
GGAGGAACTTCCTTCTCCAATTCACATCATGCTCATTTCGACATTATTAAGCACATTATGAAATTTTCTCATAAAAGCACAATTATGCAACATTTACCATAAGGCACATTTAAGCAATTCTCTCATAAAGGCTCAATATGCAACTTCTCAATAACACATAAGGCATGCTAAGAAAGTCAACTCATGCAACATTTAGGCAAATCATTATAGATGCACATCAACATGAGGAACATAACTTTAAGAAAACCCATTTTTCTTACTTTAACAAGAATTCATTTAAAACATGCCTAATATAAGGAGACCATGGAAAAACTCTTTTTCACCTAAGACTCCAAGACATGCTACAAGCTTCTAGGAACTCTTTGTTTTAGGCTTGAATAGTCACATAAAGAAAAGGTAAGGATGTCAACACTCCTCAACCCCCTCACTACTCAACTTACCATCCCCCACTTAAGGGTAAACCAAGCTAAGGTCAACATGGACTTGCCATAAGAATCTCAAGGGAGAGACCATCAATCTTACCAAAAAAAAACCATTACTCACCCAACTCTTCAATTCCCTAAACCTCTTGTACTGAAAACATCTTTCAAGCCTAACTCATGACTGCAAAGATTTTCAAAAAGCCTCACCATAAAGACATAACATCCCCACTTAGAAGGATCTCATGCTAACATTTTCAATTTCACCTCCTTCCACCTTATGGATCACCACAACACTAAACTTTCATACTCATCACACCTATGCCCTTTAAAACACCACACTCCATCATCTTATTCAACATATCTCAACTCACATATCTAAGTCGGATTCTACCAATAACACACAACCGTAAAGCAACCCATCATACCTAGAGTCACCATCACAACCTTCCACACCACCTTCATCAAGTCACAAAGCCATAGTTGGCCTCACAACCAACCTATTCCTCTCCTTCAACTCTTGCAACCACAATGTCTCAAAGGTCACACTGTAAGGACCATCACATAAGGAACAAGTAAAGACATTATAGAGAGAAACTCCATGGCACAACTAAAAGAATGAAGAAGTGAAACTTTCTTAGCACCCAATAGCCTCATATTCATAATGTGGCGCGCTTCACATTATGAACAAGACTCTACTAGATGTGGTTATTAGACAACCTAAGACCATAGGAGGAACCTTATGCTCTGATACCAAGTTTGTAACGACCCGAGAGCACCCCCTAG
>NW_006241095.1:1766-1933 GCF_000226075.1 Solanum tuberosum
TCCATTCACGGTCCGTAGGTGATGACCGTAGATCAGCAGGCAAGGCATAGAGGACAAATTAGGGAAATCAGACCAAGTGTGGAACCACGACGTCTACCGACGGTCCGTAGACGGACCGTACTGTTGATCCGTAGAATGATACTGCGAGGGTTCCAGTACCTGATTTT
>NW_006241096.1:0-1932 GCF_000226075.1 Solanum tuberosum
GATGATTCAAGGTTGTTCTTTTCAAATGTAAATGGGCGGATACTAGAGGCGAATCCAGGATTTCAAGAAAACGGGTGCACCATTGCTTTAGAATTTCATTAATAGACACAATGTCTACTGATCTAAAGTTTTTAGCACGAGGTCCATCTGTAAATGCTAGAAGATATACTGCATATAATATCAATGGGTCTAAATTTCGAACTTTGGCTCGAGAAGAAGGTCTGAAAACACAGAATAGTGGAGTTTTCTTAACCTCTAAAACATCATGTGTTGCAAGTAGCTCTGATGGAAATTTAAGGCAAGCGGAGATACCATATTATGGGAAGTTAGAAGATATTATTGAGATCAATTATAATGGACGATTCAAGGTTGTTCTTTTCAAATGTAAATGGGCTGATACTACTCGAGATAGAGGGTATCAAAAGGATCGTTGGAATCTTAATTGTGTTAATTTTGATAAATTGATTCACACGGGTGAACGTGAAGAACATGAGCCTTACATCGAAGCATCTCAAGCACAACTGGTGTTCTATGTGGATGATATTGTCAATAAAGGTTGGAGTGTTGCTGTGCATCTAAAGCCAAGAGACATGTACGATATGGGAGAGGTATTAGAAGAAGAAGAAGTAGATGAGAATGAACCATACCAAGAGCAAGAACTTGAACAGTTTTTTGCTGATGGTGATGACTATGTACAACTAGCTACAGATCATATAATTAACGATATAGTAGATGCAAATGTTGTTACTAACCTAGCAACAGATGCAATGTCTGAATGGGTTTTGTGATTAACATTAATACTACCAGTTCTTTTTGAAGTATGTTTGGTGCTTATGTGTGATTTTCTTTAATCTGATTTAGAATGAATTTTGTCATCATTTATCATTCAATGAGGCTTTGATTTGACTAATTCAATCGAGCCGAATTAATTGTGGTGTTAAACTATCTTCTCAAAGAAACCATGAGCGACCAGGGAGAAAGGGAATGTCGACTCTGTGCCGAGCAGATGGATTTGACAAATTAGCAGTTGACGCCTTGCAGTGTTGGGTATGAGGTTCGTATATTTTTCCTATATTCTCTTAGAATGTTCCTTGAATTCCTTTATCAAAACGTATATACTGGAATCCTTTCCATTTTGAATGTCATTTTAAAGGATATATTATTTAATAACTAGTATACGTGTCCGCGCGTTGCGTGGATTTTAAAATTAAAAAAAAAACTAATAAAATCTACTATTCACTTTGTACTGTATATTTTAAAAAATAATTATACAAATCAATTAACTTATTATTGTGCATATTACAGTATCATTTTTATTAATACACAATTTAATATTATGTTTATAGTTATAATTAGCTACTATTTTATTGTTTTTTAATATATTTTTGTTGTAAAATTTTTAATAAAGATAATATTACTTTCTTTTTGTTTATTTTAGTTTGATTAAAAAACAAAAACTTTAATGCGTTTTACATGTTTGGTCTACTATTTTTTATTATGTTTAATTGAAATAAATTATATTCTTGTTAGCAACTTTTTAAATCTAATTTTCACATGAAATGATTAAATATTTAATTGTAGGCATGATATTCAAAATTTTAAATTGTGTCTTTCTATTTTTTTAGAACTCATATATTGATTACATGATTTTTTTTTAAAATCATCTAATTATAGTAATATCATATTATCAAATAATTTTTAATTTCCAAATCAATTTCGAAAAACGCATTGAATCGAAAATGAATATAAAAAGGTTAATCCTATAAGATTTAGTTGTTATTGCAAGAAAAAGTCATTAAAAAGAGTTGCAAAAATCAGCGAGGAAAAAAAGTTGTTGTATATGTATTTTTCACAATTTGCATTCAAATATAATTCGTAGTTACATTGGCAGTTATATTTTCAAATTTATTAATTTTATTGTCTAACAGATAT
>NW_006241097.1:0-1927 GCF_000226075.1 Solanum tuberosum
CACAATGAAGTTTCAGGAACAATGCAATTTTTGGGGACTAGTAATCTCAGGCACATGCAATTTTCAGATACATACATTTCTCGGGCACAATGCAACTTTCTTGGCACATGCAACTTTAGGGAATAATATGATAGTTGAGAGCATGAAATAGCTTAGACCTCCGCCTGGTTGGAAGGATCGATTACCTTTTTTTGGTGATTGTTAAGTGCAGTATCCAGTAGCTTAGTCCTTTACCTCATCGGAAGGACATTATTCCATTTGTTGGTGGTTTTCGGGTTCGGTACGAAGTAGCTTGATCCTTCGTCTTATTGGAAGGACAGGGTGCCATATAGGTGATTTTGTGGACTTAATACAACGGTAGCTTTGATCGACATACTTCATTTGACTTAACATCCAGACCTTTTCCGGGCATTTGCTTTGAGAAAAAATATAAATAAAACATGTAAAGTTTTGTAAGAATTTTGAAAATATGGGAAATGTTCACATTGTATAAGATGGTGAATCTTTGATCTTGGCACAATTTGAGACTTTGCAACGTCCGATTAGGAGAGGTCTTTTCGATACTAATATGCACAATAAATTTTTGAAACAATTAAAATATTTTGCCTAGTATAGACTTCTATTGTTGTAGATTGTAGATTGATTTCTATGAATTTTTGAGATCCTCTAAAAAAAAATTGCCTAGTCTTGATTTGCACGACAATTCTCTTTGATGGAATTTTTGAGGCCCCCTCAAAATTTCTTCCCAAGTTACATAATCAAGAGAAAATGATATTTTAATCAAGATACGACCGAACTCCATAGGAGCGCCTACGTACACCCTCTTAAATAGGAATCAGGTCTGACATAGTTTCAAATTACAAAGTAAAGAGCATTAATCAAAACTTAGATGTAGTATCTATTCACAACATCTGTATTGATAGGTTTGAGCCCAATTTCACCATTCATTTCTGCCAATATGAGTGCTTCTCTTGTTAACACCCGAGAGACTATGTATGGACCTTGCCAGTTTGGTGAGAATTTTCCCTTCGCCTCATCTTGATTTGGGAAGATCCGCTTCAAAACCAGTTGCCCAGGTGAGAAATTTCTGGGCCTAACCTTCTTGTAGAAAGATCTGGCCATTCTATTTTGATACAATTGCCCATGACAGACGATATTAAGCCTTCTTGCTTTAATTAATGCCAAATTCTCTTATCGAACTTGTACCCATTTGGCATCGCTCAACTCCGCCTCTTGAATGATTCTCAGAGATGGTATCTCCAGTTCAACATGTATTACAGCCTCATTACCATATACCAAAAAATAAGGCGTAGCCCCAGTACAATAGAAGTTCTGATGGTAGAATGATATCCCAGTAAAGAAAAGGGTAACTTTTAATGCCAATGCTTGTAATAGTCGATGATCTTGCGTAGTATCTTCTTGATGTTCTTATTTTCAGCCTCAACTGCTCCATTCAACTGTGGCCTATATGCTGTGGAATTCTGATGGGTGATCTTGAACTTCTCACATAATGGTTTTATCAAATCACTATTTAAGTTGGTTCCATTGTCGATAATAATTGACTCAGGGATTCTGAACCTACAAATGATGTGACTTTTGACGAAGTCATCTACAACCTTCTTCGTCACCGATTTGTGAGGAGTGGCTTCGACCCACGTGGTAAAGTAATCAATTGCAACAACAATGAATATGTCTCGGTTTGATGCTGCCGATTCGATTAACCAATGACATTCATTCCTTAAGCTGTAAATGTCCAAGGTGAATTAGTAACATGGAGTTTGTTGGAGGGAACTCACATTATATTTGCATGAGTCTGACATTGATGACATTTCTACGCATAACGAATACACTATATCTCCATGGTCAATAGGAAATATACCGATCTCATAATCTTCTTCGCTAGAGTAAAACTATTCACGTGAGGAAT
>NW_006241098.1:0-1925 GCF_000226075.1 Solanum tuberosum
TATTAAGAGGCATTTGGGTAATAGTGAAAAGAAAATTAGAAAGAAGCGAAATAGAGAGTTACAAGGCCCCACATGCATGGGAAATAACCCCACTTTTCGATTGAAATAAAGGAAAAAAGTAACTTGAGAACTGGTTTCTATGTCCTATAAAGAGAAAGTACAATTCTAAAGTAGTCATGTACAATATTATTTCAGTATAAAATTAAGAAATTTCCAATATTGCCCCTTGCTAGGGAAGCAAGCATGTCAACGAACAGATGCTTCTCAAGAATTTTAAAAGTCAACTAAATTTTTCCTATTTTTTAAAAATATTTTAAGTTGCTAATTATTGTGATTTATAACACTTTTGATATTTTTACCGTCATTTTAAATATATAATAGAGTATTTTTAGTTTTTAACCAATCACGTGTGTTTAAGAATATTGTCTTTGTAGCCTCTCCGGTAAAAATATTTTAAGTCTTTAATTATTGTAATTTATAGGGTATGTTATGTAATTTTTAAATTTGTAATAATATATTTTAAGTTGTTTAATTATAATAATTTTATAGTATCTTAAACGTAATCTTTGAGTATACTATAAATTAAAAATAAAGCAAGACAAATAAATTAAAATAGAAGAGAGAACAATAAAATATGTAACATTTTTGTAATATATATATATACACTTTATAAAATACAATATTATAAATTGAGTAATTAAAGAGAATGGAATGGAATGGATTGGTCAGCCGCCATGAGAAAGGTGGTGGGGCTCAGTTAAATTTATGAAAGAGTACAACTTTATGATGGATATATGTGTCATTATAGAGATGTTGGCTGGTTTTTTGGTCTAAAGAAAAAAATGTACAATTATAAAGCATTGACATGCAAAAGTTTTAAGGAGCAAAAGCTAGTAAATACCAAAAATACCCTCACATTGACACTTGTATATAAGTAGTAGATATGTATTTTTACTGAAAATAACATTAATTTTGTTACCAGAAATAGCAGAACACATTTTCTCTTTATATTCTTTCAGTAATATATTTTATCTCTCTTTCTCTTTTCTTCCAACATTTTCTCTATCTTTTATTCTTGTCTTTTCTTCAGTCATTTTTTCTCTCATTTTCTTTTCTTTACGTCATTTTCTTTTTCTTTCTCTTTTCTCTCTCTTTCATTCTTGTTTCATTCTTGTCTTTTCTTCAATCATTTTCTCTCTCTCCTTTTCTTTTCTTTGCTTCATTTTCTTTTTCTCTCTTTTATTCTTGTCTTTTCTTCAGTCATTTTTTTTTTTCATTTTCTTCTTCTTTCTCTTTTCTCGCTCTTTCATTCTTGTCTTTTCGTCAGTCTTTTTTTTTCTCATTTTCTTTTCTTTACGACATTTTCTTTTTCTTTTTCTTTTCTCGCTCTTTCATTCTTGTCTTTTCTTCAGTCAATTTCTTTGTCATTTTCTTTCTCTTTTCTTCCATTATTTTTCTTTTTTTTTCATTCTTGTCTTTTCTTCAGACATTTTTTTTTCTTTTTTTTTTTTAAAATTTCAATTATTTTAATGTTTAAGGATATTTTGAAGATTATCATTTTATTTTAAAAAAAATATGGACATCATTAATAAAAGAAAAAATGCACAAGTATCCCCTTCAACTATACATGAAATTCCAGTGACACACCTTAACTATACATGAATCATATTACCCCGTGAATTATTTTTAAGTGTAATAAACACATCCTTAACACAGCCTAAAACCTATATAGCCACTCGCATGATAGGAGGTGTTTTACACTCGCCTCCAAGTCATCATTATATCAATGTCACGTCAATAAATGATCAGATCTATAAAAAAATATAAAATTTCATGTCTTTTGATTCCTTCTTCTTCATTATCAACCCCCACTCCATAACCATTAAACTCACTTATTTTAACCATTAAAACTCATAGCAATCACC
>NW_006241099.1:0-1923 GCF_000226075.1 Solanum tuberosum
AAAGTGCCAAGGAATAAAAAAGTTTAAAGTCCTCCCCATTCTCCCCATTAGCGTAGCGTGCGCGGGGACGATGTTGCTCTTTAAATACAAACAACTCTCGGCAACGAATATCTTAGCTCTCATATTAATGAAGAACGTAGCGAAATGCGATACTTGGTGTGAATTGCAGAATCACGTGAACCATCGACTCTTAGAATGCATGTTGCACCCGAAGCCATTAGGCCAAGGGCACTTCTGCCTGGGCGTCAAATATCCGGGTCACCCCCACACGCTGCATGGCATAGCACGTGGCCAAAGTTGGCCTCCCGTGCTCCTCGAGCGCGCGGCTGGGCTAAATACGAGTCCACGTCGACGGACATTGCGGCTAGTGGTGATTGAAACTCAACTCTCTCTTTTTGTCGCGGCTACAACCTGTCGTGTGTCCTGATTCCCAGACCCTCCAATTGACGACTAAAACGCTCTAACCGTGACCCCAGATTAGGCGAGATTACCCGCTGAGTTTAAGCATATCAATAAGCGGAGGAAAAGAAACTTACAAGGATTCCCTTAGTAACGGGGAGCTAATCGGGAACAACACAACCTTAGAATCGGGCGGCTCCATCGTCCGAATTGTATTATGGAGAAGCGTCCTCAGCGGAGGATCGGGCCCATGTCCCCTGGAAGGGGACGCCAGAGAGGGTGACAGCCCCGTTGTCCCTGGACCCTGCCACACGACGAGGCGCTGTCTACGAGTCGGGCTGTTTGGGAATGCAACCCAAAACAGGCGGTGAATTTCGTCCTAGGCTAAATACAGGAGAGACACCGATAACTAACACGTACCACGAGGGAAAGATTAAAAGGACTTTGAAAATACAGTCTAAGAGTGCTTTGGGAGGAAAGTAGATGGAAGCTGACGATGCACCCGGGTTAGATGTGGAACGGTGACGAGCTGGTTCGTCGATCGACTCGAGGTGTGGACCAGCGTGGATTAGGGGGCGGTCAAAGCCTGGGTTCTTGATATGCCCGTGGAATGCTTTCTCTTTGATTTTGGTACGAAACGTGCGCTTCTGGCGTGCTTCGACATCTGTGTGCTCCGGACACTGGCTGTGGGCTCCCCATTCGACCCGTCTTTAAACACGGACCAAGGAGTTTGACATGTGTCCGAGTCAACGGGCTAGTAAATTCGTAAGGCATAAGGAATCTGATTGGTGGGATCCTCTTGAGGGGTGCACCGCCGACCGACCTTGATCTTCTGAGAAGGGTTCGAGTGTGAGCATACCTGTTGGGACGCGAAAGATGGTGAACTATGCCTGAGCGGGGAGAAGCTAAAGCATACTCTAGTGGAGGACCGTTGTGATACTGACGTGCAAATCGTTCATCTGACTTGGGTATAGGGGCTAAAGACTAATTGAACCATCTAGTAGATAGTTCCCTTCGAAGTTTCCCTCAGAATAGCTAGAGATTGGGTGCGAATTTTATCGGATAAAGCCAATGATTTGAGGCTTCATGGGGCAACACCCTGACCAATTTTCAAACTTTAATCAGAAGGATGACGTGACTGCTTTGTTGAGCTGCACTACGGAATCAAGAACTCCAAGTGGGCCATTTTTGGTAAGCTGGACTGGCGATGAGGGATGAACCAAAAGCCGGCTTACGGTTCCAAACTGCATTCTAACGAAGATCCAACAAAGGGTGTTGGTCAATTAAGACAGCAGGAAAGTGGTCATAGAAGTCAAAACCTACTAAGGAGTGTGTACCAACTCACTTGCCGAGTAAACTAGCCCCGAAAATGGATGGGCGCTTAAGTGCGCGACCTACACTTAGCTGTCGGGGTAAGTGTCCAGACCCCGATGAGTTGGAGGGGAATGGCGGTAGCTACAAAACCTTGGGCATGAGCCTGTGCAGAGAAGCCGTTAAGTGTAGATCTTTGTGGTAGTAGAAAAT
>NW_006241100.1:0-1920 GCF_000226075.1 Solanum tuberosum
ATACAAAATAGCAAAACTTACATATATTGTATCAATACTTCACATGGTTAACAATTCAAGCTACTTTATAGAAATATAAAAATTCAAAATCCATATAATTGAAAAATTAGTCAACATGAACATGAATGTCTTATATAAATTTAATGATTCACTTTCCTTTGGTTAAAAAAGTACAAGTCCTACGGTTGTGTCCTTCTTGTCCATAATGTCCACAACAACTCGTATATCTTGACTTTTAAAATGGCTGGATACATGTATGTCACCTTTAATGATACATGTATCTCGCAGCCAAATTATGGTATAGAATGTAATATTACAAACTATCGTGAATCATAGTAGTTAGTATCTAAAGTAGTAGTGAGATTTATGTATCAATGTATCTGATACATATTCACTACAATGTAGTAATCAGAGCAGTGGTGATGCATATATGTAATATTCTTGCTCTTCAAAACAACATTTGTGTGTGCACAAGGTATTTTGTCTAGTTGAAATCTCCCACAATTACATATTTTTCACTCAAGGCTACCAATGTATCTTCTTCGAGATTCATAAACTAAAAGAATAAATTCAGATGATGCAGCAACTTGCAAACATTAAATAAGTCAATGATACATTAAATGAAAAACCATTTTTTGGTGTTTCCAAAGAAATACTAATAAACGTTTTCTAAATGTTCAAGCATTGACAAACATGACAAAATATAAAAGAACCTGCTTGAGGTCCGGTCGAGGCAAATTGGACATGACTAAGAACTTGGTGGCATCTCCACCAGTAAGACATCCATCTCCATCTATACCAAATTAACAACCCCATCATAAAAATATCATTTCTTTTTGCTCTTATTTGAACAAAAACACTAAAGAAATTTACCAGAATCAACAAAATTGAACCATTGCTGATAGATCTTCTCATGTTCTTTTGAACATCGATTAACGAGTCTTGTATCAAACTCCATTTTTAAATTCTTTAATCATTTCTTCTTCTTCTTCAACTGCCACCGATAATTTTCATGATACATTAAAAAATTAAAATCTATCAAAATATCAATTACAAACTCACTGAATATCTTAGGAATAATAATATATCACGATTTATGTATCAAAAAACTAAAAATACTAATTCACAATAAAAAATAACTAATCCAATACCTTTTTTTATCAGATTTTTGTACCTTGAAACCGAAGTTGTGCTTTACTTCATATTTTACTATTACAGAGATGAGCACTTCTTTATAAATAATTTGAGGATGTAGCATCAATGCAAGTTCATATCGGAATGCCACAATCAGTGATAAAACAGACAATGATATTCCGTTTCTCCTCTTCCTCCTCCTTCATTATTTATTTTGATTTCACAAAATTACTTGTCGGAGATTAAATAGTTGCAGTCAGTTATCGTAATTGCAACAAATAATCATGAAACTCAAATCAACAATCAAAAGAAATCGTTTGTCTAACAACTATTCCATTACTATTATATCGTTCAGATCTAAAATTGCTCATCCAAATTTCTGAATATTTCAATAAAAATTGATATATACATCATGTATAAGCAACCGTGGTCGTCTATCTCCACCTTTTTCAAATACTTTGTTCCTCCATATCCATCTAAAACCTCAAATCCCATAAACCCTAAACTTCAATTTCTAAGATTTCCATTTTTTCATTCATGGCGTCAATAAATTTCAACTCATTCAATAATAACTGATTCAACAAGAATTCAACACCATTTCAACGGATACCATTTTTTAGCAAAAGGAGAACCCAACTAAGGAAGAGATTGAGGAGAATGAGAACTGATTCGCTGAGTTTCGAGAAAGACTAGTGGTTTAGTTCTTGCTCCAAACTGAAGATATTGTTGATAAAAACAATAACCTTGGGCTTCAAGAGAAAGCCTAGTGGTCCAGTTCTATAATTA